>NC_084858.1:8621482-8931491 GCF_951802175.1 Populus nigra | reverse complement strand
AGAAATACAAAATTGTGCTAACTAGTGAGTGATTGTAAAGTAAATAACTTGTTTAAATAATAATTAGCAGAAATTGAAAATCAACTTCTAGGAAATAGTGTCGGACCATAATGGGAAATTTGAAAGAAATTAGAAATATGATTAATTCATGTTGTTTTTCACATTCTAATAATGTTGATAATGCTTAAGATTGATTTTGAATGTTGTAAGCTATATTACTATGATTTTACTTAATGCTATCATATGAGTGTAATGATGAAAACATAGGGAATTGTGTTGAAATATATGTTCTAAGGATGTTATGGAAGTTATTTTTTTGGTATAATAATGAAAATGTGAAAGATTGAATAAATTGTATTATGATTGATGTTGTAATGACATTATGGAAGTTGTGTGATTTTTGTAATGATGGAAAAATAAAACATTGGGCAAATTGTATTGGAATTGTTGTTAATATTATGGGAATAATGTGTTTGTTATAGTGATGAGTTTGTGTTTAGGAATGATCTATTAGAAGCAAAATGTTTAGGCATTAGGTTATTTTTGAGAGGGGTGAAAAAGAAAGTATGAAAATTAATGGAATTATGTAATGTTAGTGTTTTAATGATGATGTATGCTTAGAATTAATTGGAAAGTGTAATTAGATGAATATTTAAGTTGGACAAGGACTTGATTGATTGAATAATAAAGTTGGATGTTTGGATGAAAATTTGATTAAATGAATATTTAAGTTGATAATTTAGACAACAAAGATAGATATAATGACTGAGATTATAATATGAGATTTTAATATTGGGATCATTGGTATCTTGTTTTAGAAAAGATAACTTTAATAAAAAAACAGATAATATGAAAATTTATGTTACCTTTTTTTTTCCAGGGATATGTATATATGTACTTAATATTTATTGATTTGTTATGTGTGTTGCAGGTCTATCTTGATCATCTATGCAACACTTATTCTATAACTAGTTGTTAAATAACTTTGTTTTATGTATATATTATATGTATATGAATAATGTAAATATATTTTTGCCATGTATATAGTTCATGATGTAAAAACTCATAAATATTTTGGTGTACTTCTAGTAACTTTAATATATTATATTATATGTCATATATGTAAATAATTATAGGATTATAGAATTGTAGTAAATGATTCAAGGCTGTATTGCATATTCACTCAATGGATAAAAATTAAATTAACTAGTGATACGGCTTAAACTAATTGTGATGTGATGAATGATTGTATTTTATTGGTTAGCTTAAGACCACGTTGTGTGGAATTAATTTCATGTAGGAAATTAAGTGGAATGAAATTTTAGATATAATCCTGTATAGAAAAAGCTCTACTAAAATTTCTTTGAAATAGAATAAACTCACTTAAATTTTTAATATGTGAACATATGAAACATAATGGGAGAGGTCCCAATAATAAATATATTGAGACGACATAAAGATGAATTTTATTTTTAAAAGAATACTTTATTTACACGTTTAATATTACCATAAATGAACAAAAATACATTTTAAATTAAGAGTTGTTACAACTATTATCCCACATAATTGTTTATAGACTAGGGCCCCGTTTGTTTGCTGGAAAGTAGTTTTTTTTTGGAAAGTGAATTCCAGAAAAGTGAATTATTTTCCGATGTTTGTAGTGTAATGGAAAATAAGTTGGAAAACACTTTCCAGTGTTTGGTTATGTCAAGGAAAATGAGTTGGAAAATAACTTATTAATGCTTTATTTTTTTTCAAGTTTATTAAAATAATGAGGAACAAATCTTACAAATTAAAAAAGTTGAATGAGAATGAAATTGAAAAATAATATAATTTCATAAATTATCTCAAATAAAATTAATAATAATCAAAATAATAGAGATCAAATCTAAAAAATAAAAAAATTGAAAGATGAAGAAATTAAAATAATAATAATTAACATTTCATAAATTATTTCAAATAAAATAAGTAACAATCAAAAGAATGAGGGCCAAATTTGATAGATAAAAAATTTCAATTAAAAAATGATAAGGAAAAATCAAATAACAATTAAAAATAATTACCAAAATTAATATAAAAATTAAATTCTAAGGGATGAAATTGAAAAAAAAATATTCAAAACAAAATATATATAGCAATCAAAAGTTTGACGATCAAATTTGATATAATCAACAAATAATATGACATTTCTAAATTTTTCACAACTTCTGTAAAGTGTTTTCTGCCCAAAATAAAAAGAAAACACTTTCCTAGAAACCAAGCTAAATTTTCCTTTAACTGGAAAGTGTTTTCTGTTGACCGGAAAGTGTTTTCCGTTGACCAACTTTTCTGATGGCAAACAAACACAGGAAAGTTTGGAAAATGGTTTCCCGGAAACCAGTTTTTGAGAAACAAACATAGCCTAGGCTAGATAGTGTTTTACGATCTCTACCACTCCCTCTATGCAAGTCAAGGGTATAAAAATTCTTATTAAACAAGAGGTAAAGATAAATCAATTCATTTCACTACACATATACTTTTTTTTTCATAGCACCTGCATTTATTTGCTTCAATTCTCATCAATATCGAACACATAACCTGTAAGGTTAAATTCTTCATACATCTTAACTAACTTAAGGATTGGAGGTCCCCACTTCTAAAAATAAAAAGAAAAACTTATTTTGCGGGCAATCATGATCTTCAAGTACAACAATCCATCTTCGAAGTTTCAACTTAGTAATTAGTCTTGGAAAAGCCTGATCCAATGAAGTTTTCCTTAGAACCCCGTAAAGGTGGAACATTGATATTGATAAATCTACTATACAAGCGAAATTGAAGTTTAGCCACGTTATTACTATAATTATGAAGGTTACATACAATAGATCGTTCTTAGTGTGGCAATTATTAAGGAAGATGCTAGAAATATGCAGATGCATGAAATCTGCAAGTAATTGCAGCAATAGCTTGAAAGAAATCTGCCAATGATTTATAGCAGTAACCAAGCCTACAACCATGCTTGTGAATTAACACAAATATTCTATCCATAAATATTTTGATTGCTGTAATCTTTCCTTACAAGAACATGTAATCGCAGTATAAAACTATAGGCTGAACATCAATAATATTATGTTGAAAATTACATTATAAGCTTATGAGTATTTTAATCTTCTATATGGTATTAGAGCATCATCTCTCTAATGAGAATTTGATTCCCATGTCTTTCGTAAATCAGCTTACCTCCTCCCCAGAACTTTCCCTTGTTGTTTTCAACATCACCACTCAAATCAATGAGAAACTCACACCCTCATCTTTTTCTCAATAGCGAGCATAGTTTGAGGCTCTTCTAATCGGCTATGATCTCCTAGACCATGTTAATGGAGAATCTCAGTGTCCTCTCTTAGATGGTACTCCATAGTCTATAGCCATAAAAAACCGGTGGGTAAGGTAAGACAAGCTAATTCTTAGCACCATTATTGCATCCACTTCATCCTCAATCACGCCTCTCATTGCCACAACCAAAACCTCACATGAGACATGGAAAAAATTATCAACACTGTATGCAAGTAAATCGCGTACAAGGGTAATGCAACTCAAGGAAGAACTAACCTTGATTCAGCGTGGAAATCGACCGATTTCAGAGTATCTTCATATAGTCAAAAGCTTGGCTGATGAATTGCACTTATTGATCACCCCATCTCTGATGATGACTTAACCCTCCATGTCCTCCATGGGTTAGGTCCAGAATTTCATGAGATTACTGCTCCTATTCGAGCACGAGAAAAATCTCTTGTTTTTTAAGAACTCTATGATATGCTTGTTGGGTATGAGAGTTACTTGAGGAGGATGGAGGCTGCTACACAGCAGCTCGTGGCTGCTGCAAACTTTACCAGCCACCGCTTTGCCAACAAAGAAATCGTCTCCTGTGTCTCTCAGCAAAACAGAGGAAGCAACAAAGGAAATGGTTTTTTTTGTCAACCAGGACAACACCACCCCTCAAATGGCTCATTTAGAGACCGCCATTGAAATAATAATTTGGGCCGCCCCAATCCAAACCGGCGCTTCCAGCCAAAATTTCAATATTGTGATCAATTAGGTCACACAGCCAAGATCTGCCCGCTACTCCAAACCTCTACAATGACTGTTAATTGTGCTGGATCCTCAGATACTCAAGATAATAAATGGTTAATTGATTCTGCAGCCTCTCATAACATCACGGGTGATCTCCAAAACTTATCTATTCACTCTAAATATGACGGCACTGATGAGGTTCTTCTTGGTGAAGGTACTGGTTTGGCAATTGATTAGTACTTAAAAGTGCATTTTTATCAAGGTTTTATATCATCATTTTACACTTGAAGTATCAATAACTCCTTAACTAAAGCATGTTTTATAATAACAAGTCTGATAATATAAGATAGCTTTAATTTATGGTAAATGCTCATTTTAAATACAGGCATATCTCACAATTCAAAAGATTGATTGATGTGATTAACTATTGAAAGTGAAAGGACAAAGAAAAGACTAAACTTAGAAAGGAGATACTGATTCAATTCAAATTGGAACACTGTTCAGTTATTGAGTCATATCTGGAGCTGTAGATCTTGGATTTTAGTTTGATTTATATGGATAGAAAGCTAAGAAATAGGCCTAAAATGTTCATGCATAGTGGAAGACCCAAATCTGCCGTTTTCAAATTCAAAGTTTGGCCACAAAAGAGAAGTCAGAATCTGTTTAGCAATCCAGCCCAAACACCGCTCAATATTTTACCTATAGCTCGAGTTATAGAAGGAACAATGAAGTCAAATTTGATGGGTGGAAGGATAAGACAATTTCCAACAATGTTTATGAAGACAACCTGCTTAAATGCTGATGTTAGCAATGACATTTTATCCAGACAAGAGCTTGAGGGCTATGCAACACGTCCACCAGAAGAACTACTCAGTATTTTAGCCATATATCGAGCTTTAGTGATCCAAATACTCTGAAACTTTATGGGTGGAAATATAAGATGATTTCCAACAACATTCATGAGGAACACTTTGCTAAATTCTGATTGCATCAATACCATTTCATCCAGCTAAAATGCTTGAGTGCTGTTGTCCACCAAGTCCACTAAATCAATAGTTGGCCACTATATCAATAATCAATTACCAAATGAATAGTTTTGAATTTTAGCCTATAAAATGAGGCATTTGCCATTCATTTAGGAATCTTGGTTCTTCATATCAAGATCTTGCTCTTGCTCTCTTTCTTTGTAATGTTCAAGTTTCATTCCATGTTATGTTTTCCTTAATCTCTTGTTTATGCTTTTCATTTCCTTTACTATACTTAGTTAACTTACATCATGTTTATGTTCTTATATTATTTATTTATGTTTTTCTTCTTCATAATGTCTAGCTAAGTTTATTATGTCAAGGTGAAAAGGTTTCACTAATAGTGTTAGAATATGTATAATATAAACTCAACATGAACTTTAATGTTTATATCCAAGAAAGTTTGCTATTAACATGTCTTATCATTTTTATCTTATTAATTCTTAATATCTTGCTTGTTAAATGGTTAATCTAGATTTGTGTTGTCTAACACTTGGTACATCAAATACTTGATCCTTCATAGTCTTCGGTCGACATCGTTGTTATGAGAGGAATTTGATTTGTTGTCAACATAAGTTATCATCATGAATACCTGATAAAATTTATAAGTATGGTGTTACATAAATAAGATGATTACTATAATCATGTTGATAATTTATAAAGAGTTTATACTTTACTTATCTGTAATACTATTAGTGAATTCTCTAACCTTGACAATTTTTTTTTATCATTGTTTAATCTTCACATTAATCTCACATTTCAAAGTCCTCTTTAACTCATCACCATCACCATCATCATCATTGTTGTTGTTGTTGTTGTTATTATTTATAATTTATATAGTTCACCTCCCTGTGGTTCGACCCCGGTCTTGTCGGGTTATTTATTACTTTGACACTCCTGCACTTGGGATAAGACATTAATTCTTTGATCGTGTCATGTTTTTGGCGCCGTTGCTGGGGAGGTAAATTCTTATATAAATTATAATATTTATTTGATTTTCACTTTTCTTGTATCTAACTTTTGTTTCTTTTTCTTTTGTTTTCTTCTTCCTTTTATTCTCTTCTTACACGTGCATGAGAGTTTGGTCACGTACATTAAGTGGTAGACAACAATTTTTAAAGAAGTTTTTTTCATCTCACAAAACAAACTCTTTCAAAAGACAAATCACCACTTTCACTAAAAAACCAGGAGAAACATTTTACCAATATTGAGATAGGTATCGAGACTTGCTTAATACTTTCCCTCATCATGGTTTTGAAACATAGAGATTGGTTTCACATTTTTATGAAGGGTTAACACCTAAAGATAGGCAAATGATGGAATTGATGTGCAATGGAGCTTTTGCAAATAAAGACCCTGATAAAGCAACGGAGTACCTAGACTTACTAGCTGAAAATGCTTAAAATTAGGACATTACAAGCACTTATGAGGCACCAGGTAAAACTCAACCTCATACATCTAGTGGAGGTATGTACAACCTTAGGGAAAATCATGACCTCCAAGCCAAATTTGTATTTTTAGCTAGAAAAGTTGAGGTACTAGAATTTAAAAAGAGTGGTCAATTAAAATCTATTCAAGACATTGTGTGTCAAATCTGTGAAATGAATGAACATGCAACCAATGATTGTTCAACTTTGCCTTCTTTCAAATAATGCCTTTAAGAACAAGCCCATGCTCTAAATAGATTCCAAAGGTCCAATCATAACCCATACTCGCAAACATATAACCCTGGTTGGAGAAATCACCCAAATTTCAGTTGGAAGAGTGGTAACAATAATGTATAAACTTCACAGCCACCGTTTCAAGCACATCATAATTTTTAAAATTCTCATGGATATGCACCTCTTTATGCTCCACCTCCTAGAAGAAATCTTGAGGAAACATTGCATGCATTCATTGAAAAGCAGGAGACAATCAACACTCAAAATGCTCAAACCATGGCAGATCTAAAAGATCTTTTTGCAAAATTCACATCTGCTCTCAGTTTTCAAGAAAAAGGTAAGTTTCCATCTCAACCACAGCAAAATCCCAAGGGGCAACACAATGTAAATGCAAGTAGTTCCGGAAGCCAACACATGGATCAAGTCAAATCAGTTATCACTCTTCGCAGTGGTAAGGTTATTGAAAAACCCACTCTTGAACCTTGTGAGAAAGATGATGAGTTAATCTCCGAGGGTAAGGAAAGGGTTGAATTTGAACATTGCAAAGAAAAGATTGATTCCCCGTCAGCACTTCCATTTCCTCATGCCATGACCAAACAAAGAAGAGTTAATCACAACTCTGAAATCTTTAAAACTTTCAAACAAATAAGGATTGATATACCTTTGTTAGATGCTATTAAACATGTACTTTCTTATGCTAAATTTTTAAAAGATCTGTGCACTATGAAGAGAAAACTGAATGTGAAAAAGAAAGCCTTTTTAGCCGAACAAGTAAGTGTCATTCTTCAGAACAATAATGTTTTGAAATATAAAGACCTTGGTTGTCCTACAATTTCTTGCTTTATTGGAGAACATAAAATTGAAAGAGCTTTACTTGATATTGGAGCAAGTGTGAATTTACTTCCATATTCAGTCTTTCAGAGTCTCAATCTAGGTGAGTTAAAACCAACTTCTGTAACTCTTTTACTTGCTGATATATCTATAAAAGTGCCTAGAGGAATAGTTGAAGATGTGTTAGTACAAGTTGATAAATTCATTTATCCTGTGGATTTTATTGTCTTGGATACACAACTTATTGAAACATGTAATTCAATTCCTGTTATTTTAGGACATCCATTTCTTGCAACTTCTAATGCATTGATTAATTGTAGGAATGGACTGATGAAGTTATAATTTGAAAACATGACATGGGAGATGAATATTTTCAACATTTGCAAGCAACCTGGAGATAATAATGATTTACAGGAAGTGGACTTTATTGAAAAATTAGTTAATGATCAATTTGAAACTATTTCCAATGAAATTGAGTTTAATAAATCTAAAAATTTGTAAATGGTTTATTTTTAGGAAGAATCAAAGGCAAGTAATTGGAGACCACAAATTGAAGAATTGCCACCACGATCAATTGAGTCTATACCTTCAAGTGTTCAACCACTAAAACCTGATTTGAAGCCGTTACCATTCAATCTTAAATACTCATTTTTTGGGAGAAAATGAAACTTTTCCGGTAATAATCTCTTTCAAACTTAATGCACATCAAGAAGGTAAGTTATTACAAACTCTGAAAATGCACAAAAATGCATTAGGATGGACCATAGCTGACATAAAAGGAATTAGTCCTGTGATTTGCACATACAAGATTTATTTAGAGGAAATTGCTAAACCCTCTAGAGAAATGCAATGAAGGCTTAATCCTAATATGAAAGAAGTAGTGAAAAATGAAGTCATTAAGCTTCTAGATAATGAAATTATTTATCCTATTTCTGATAGCAAATGGGTAAGTCCTACTTAAGTTGTACCCAAGAAGTCTGGAGTCAATGTGATAACAAATGAGAAAAATGAGTTAATTCCAACTAGGACTATTACTGGTTGGCGCATGTGCATTGACTATAAGAAACTTAATTCAATTACTAAAAACGATCATTTTCCTTTACCTTTCATGGATCAATTCATAGAAAGAGTTGTAGGTCATGAATTTTATTTTTCCTAGATGGCTATTCAGGTTACAACCAAATTGAAATTGCATTGGACGATCAAGAGAAGACTACTTTCACATGTCTATTTGGTACTTTTGCATATCAAAGGATGCCTTTTGGATTATGTAATGCACCAGCCACATTTCAAAGATACATGCTCAGTATATTTAGTGACATGGTTGCATGCTTCTTGAAATTTTTATGGATTATTTTTCTGGTTTTGGCGATTCATTTGATGATTATTTGACTAACTTAGAAAATGTTTTGAGTAGGTGTGAAGAGAAGAATCTTGTACTGAATTGAGAAAAATATCACTTTATGGTAACAAATGGCATTGTACTTGGTCACATTGTTTTATCGAAAGGAATTGAGGTTGACAAATCTAAAATCGAGTTAATTGCTAACTTGCTAACACCAAAATCTATTAAAGATGTTAGGGCTCTCTTAAGACATGCTAGTTTTTATAGAAGGTTCATCAAAGATTTTAGTGTAATATCTAAGCCCTTGAGTAACCTTTTAACAAAGGATAATATTTTTGAATGGACTGAACATTATGAAGAAGCCTTTGTTAAACTTAAAAACTTGCTTACTTCTGCTCTTGTCATTCAACCTCCTTCTACTCTTGTCATTCAACCTCCTGATTGGTTATTACCTTTTGAAATAATATGTAATGCTAGTGATTATAACGTAGGTGCTGTCTTAGGACGAAGAAAAGATAAGAAACTCTATGTGATTTATTATGCAAGTAAAACTTTAAATAGTGCTCAAATGAATTACACTACCACTAAAAAGGAATTACTTGCAGTAGTATTTGCATGTGACAAGTTCAGATCTTATCTTGTTGGCTCACCTGTTGTTGTTTTTACTGATCATGCAGCTTTGAAATATCTTCTTTCAAAAAAGGATTCTAAGGCTAGATTGGTACAATGGATTTTATTACTTCAAGAATTTGATTTCACAATCAAAGACAAGAAAGACACCAAAAATATTATCGTAGATCATTTGTCAAGATTGACAACAGATTCGAGACCTGACACCACATAAATTGATGACTACTTTCCTGATGAATCCTTATTTTCTGTCTCTACAATGCCTTGGTTTGCTAATATTGTTAATTTTCTTGTTTCAGGACATTTGCCAGCTCACTAGAGCATCCAAGACAAAAGACAGTTCTTGAATGAAGTGAAGAACTTTTATTGGGATGACCCTTATTTATTCAAATATTGTCTTGATTAAATATTTTGAAGATGCATTCCTAACAATAAGGTAAGTAGTGTCATTAAATTTTGTCATTCTGAGGCATGTAGGGGGTCATTTCTCATCAAGAAAGACAACTGCAAAAATCTTACAAAGTGGATTTTACTGGCCCACTATGTTCAAGGACTCACATGCATTCTACAAGACTTGTGAAAATTGTCAAAAGTTGGGATCTATTTTAAAATGTCACATGATGCCTTTAAATCCCATTTTTGTCATTGAGATCTTTGACTGTTGGGGTATAGATTTCATGGGTCCATTTCCTCCATCATTTAGTTTCTTGTACATATTAGTCGCAGTAGATTATGTTTCAAAATGGATAGAGGCAATTCCAAGTCGAAACAATGATCACAAAATAGTGATAAAGTTTTTGAAAGAAAATATCTTGAGTCGATTTGGAATTCTTCGAGCCATGATAAGTGATGGTGGAACACATTTCTGCAACAAATCATTTGAGTCTTTAATGAAGAAATATGTAATCACACACAAAGTTGCCACCCCTTATCACCCTCAGACAAGTGGACAAGTAGAACTTGCTAATAGGAAGATCAAGCAAATCTTGGAGAAAATAGTGAACCCTAATAGGAAAAACTGGTCTTTAAGACTTAATGATGCACTTTGGGCTTATCGAACTGCTTAAAAAATATTATTAGGTATGTCACCTTATAGACTAGTCTATGAAAAACCTTGTCACTTACCTGTAGAACTTGAATATAAAGTTTATTGGGCTGTTAAAGCTTTCAATTCAATTACAAATAATGAGCTTGAGGAAATAAGAAATGATGCATATGAAAATTCAAGAATTCATAAAGCAAGAATCAAAGAGTTTCATGACAAGAAAATACTGAGAAAAACATTTAATGTTAGTCAAAAAGTCTTACTTTATAATTCTTGACTCGATTTATTTCCTGGAAAACTAAGATCAAGATGGAGCGGTCCTTTTATTGTGAAACATGTGTATCCATATGGGGCCTGTGATATCGAAAATCCAAAGAATGGTAATGTTTTCAAGGTAAATGAACATCGTTTAAAAGTTTACTTTGATAATTTTTCAGTTGAAAATGACTCTATTGAATTGAGTACTATTGTATATAAAGATTGATTCTTTTTCTCACATTGTTTTTATGTTTTTTTTTGGTGTGACCTTTGTTTTGCTAGTTCTCTCACCCCGATCAAATGGTGGATAACGGTACTTCATGACTCTTAAGTCGGTTCTTTCAGTTTCCCGTGATAACTGATATCTGTGTATATATTTGTGAAAATTCTTCGCTCTTTCTTCCTTCTTTGCATCTCTTTTCTACTTCTCATCTAAAAAAAATGGACACCACTCTTGAAAAATTAAAAAAGTATTTTCCTGTTCTGCCTCAGAATGCAATTACAAAAATTTACTGTGCTAGATGTGAAAGATTGAGATTGTTAATAAACCATGGAATTCCTAAAGATATTCGCTGGCTAATTGAAGCAAATGTCCGATTATCAGGTGAGTCCTTCAATACTTTCATTTCATACATGTCTGGAACATGTAAAAGCATTTTTGCAAAGAAACGTTGTGTAAAACAACTGAAAGTCTGTCACAAATGTACCTAATAAACTTGTAACGTAAAATGTTGTTCTTTAGAAATGATATCTATAAACTGTGAAAATAAAATACAGTTCATCAAGGCTACTGTACAGACATATTTTGCACAGATAAATTGTCCTGGTTGTGATAAGCTCATATCGTAGCTCTCATGCTTGTTGTTTCCTTTGCCAGAGCAAAAATGGTGGTTTCTCTGTTTGGGAGCCAGCAAGAGGGCAGAGGTGGTTGGAGGTAATAATTTGGGAGATTTTCTTTTAAATCAACTCGGAATTTTTTCCTCTTCAAGTACATATGTTCTGTGATGCCGTCTTCCTCAGGTCTTAAATCCCACTCAAGCTTTTGGTGATGTAATGGTTGAAACCGAGTATGTACAATCCACCTTATCCTTTATATAAACATTCATGCTTCTTAAAAAAGGTGCAGATTAGCGTCACTTTTCTGTGGTTTAGGTATGTTGAATGTACGGCATCTGCCATCCAGGTTCTTGTATTGTTCAAACGCTTACATCCTGGATACCGAAGCAAAGAGATAGAAGTTTCTGTGGCCAACGCATCAAGTTATATCAAAGATGCACAGATGAGCGATGCTTCTTGGTAATTTTGGTATCCTATCAACAGTCAATGGAGAAAATCATAAATATGCAAGCAAGAACAAAGAAATTAGTTAGATGCTGTTCTGATGGCAGGTATGGCAATTGGGGGATTTGCTACACGTATGGAACATACTTTGCATTAAAAGGGCTAGCTTCTGTTGGAAAGACGTACAGAAATAGCAGGACAGTTCGGAAAGCTTGTGAATTTCTGCTGTCAAAACAGCACAACTCCGGAGGTTGGGGAGAGAGCTATCTTTCTTGCGCCAACTCGGTAAATACCCTATTACGTTACATATTTGTTCATGCAGTTCCCAGCTACTAGTAGAATCGAGTTACCCCTATTACTGGATAGGACAACTGGAAAATAGTTTCAAAAAGTTGGTTTCCCCATCAATTTTTTTGACGTTATAACAGCTGGTTCGGAATGTCTGACCAAACAGAAGTATACAGAGATAGAAGGAAACAAATCAAATGTTGTACAAACAGCATGGGCAATGATGGGTCTTATTTATGCAGGACAGGTGAGTAGTAGATTAAATTTCATTATAATCATTCTCTAATATGAAAACCATCAGTATAATCAGTCTGTTTTGATGATGAAAATTCACCACTAAACCTGCTACAAGGTCTGATATAAATTCAAAAGAACAAACCAACTATCTAAACACAGAAACTTTGATCTGCCTCTGAAAAAATTGATTACCGCACAAACTTGGACAGCTACTAACTTAGAACACCAAACTGGAATACTGGTATGAAGAATTGATTCTGATTTCCTGCTCTCTAAAAGCGATTCATGTAATTTTTTCAGGTTAGTATTGGTAAATAGCCCTTGGAAAATTCAATCTAAAAACTATCCCCACTTGTAATCTCCCTACTTCCTAGCGGCCCTAGTGCTAGAACTCTGCATAAGCCTGCAAACTTCATTTCTTGTTATGTAGATTTATCAGAATTCCATTACAATACAAGTACTGTATTCATGCCTCTACTCCATTTGGTTTCCCCGATGTAGAAATCCTGTTAAAACTTCTTCAAGGTAAAAAAAATGTCTCGGCTATCATGCCACCCAACAACAATCTTAAATTAGAAAAGGTCCTCAATACACGAAAGCTATATTGACTTGGAAGGTCTTTGGAGCAAGGTTATCAAGCTGCGACAGAACCTAATTATCATGACAAGAATAGCTCTGAACTATGAGTTCTTTGAAGTAATGGTGAAAATGTTAGCATGTTCATCCATTATGCAATTCTACCTTGTAGAGTTTAAGTTATTGCATATAAAATAGTTTGCCAAATAATTGTCTTCTCTATTATTTCTCTCAGAAAGTGCAAGTGTTGACCTTTTTCCCGATCTTCCTAACAGGCTGGGAAAGATCCAGCTCCTTTACATCAAGCAGCAAGGCTGCTTATCAACTCACAGATGGAGAATGGCGAGTTTCCTCAACAGGTATGGCTTGCTATTATATGGTTTTAGCTTTCTTTCTCTCGTTCTTTTCAATCAACAAGCTAAAAAGGTCACATGTAGGAAAAGAAAGAATTTCTCTACAATTATAATTTTCCATTATATTTTTTAAGGAAAATTACTATTACCCTCCTATAATTTGGTAAAATTTTTTTAAAATTTTATCTTCATTTTTTTTAAATTACAATTTAGACCCTTAAAAGGTTGATAACACTGTACATATTCACTCATGCTTGCCAAAAAAAATATTTACAAGATTATTATTATATTTTTTTATTAATAACTAAATAGCCCGTTAAAATTATATAATTGCATAAAGCTTAAAAAGCTATAGCTGTAGAAACTCATTTTTATTCTACCCTAGCTGCCACCTTCTTTCTTTTTTATGCAAACCTCGAGAGTAAAAAATCTAGAATCCATAAATACAATAGAAAGATTAAAAAAAAAGCTAAAATAAAATTGATAGAAATTTAACCCAAGTAATCAAGTTAACCAAGTTATTAGATGAAAAAAATATCTCAACCCTATTATAATAATAAATCACAAACTAAAAATATAAAAAAAAACACCATAAAAATAATTGATATTTGATAATTCTAATAAAAGTTCAATCAAGAACCTAAAATATAAGCAACCTTGTGCACACAATATTATTATTAAATAAATCAAATTAAAAAAAAAATTTAAATAAAAATTAAATAACATTATTTATACTAGGTAAAAACATTAGCCAAAAAAATAATAAAAAAATATAAATTTCGCATAATAACTTTTGATTCTTATCGCAAGGCCTTTCTAATATTTGATTACTATAAATTTTTAACTTTATAAAAAATAAAATTTTTAAAATTTTCTAATAAAATTTTAACCCAATTCACTAGTCCCGTCAAAAGTTATGTTTTGAATATATAAAATGTGCTTGTTTATTTCTTTACACGGATTAAATTAATTAAAATCTGATTATTACTTTACTTTTGAAAGCTTGACCTCATCCAAAATTTTGAATTAACTTAATGAATGTCTTTTTAAGTATTTTTGACCTTTTCTGAAGCTTGATTTTACCCTAATGAATGTCTCTTTAAGCTTCATGACCCTTTCTAAAGCTTGACTTCACCCAATGAATGTTCTTTAAGCTCCTTGACTCTTATCTTGTAATTGGCTTAATTAACACCTCCAATTGATACTTGGTGCATTTAGCTGATTCTCATTACTTTTCCTTTCTACGCCACCACATGACATGAGCAGTAACCTGACAAATTAACAATATTGCAATTGCAAACGTTGCATAGGATTTTCCAATTCCATGTCAATATTGAAGAACACACCAACTAGCTGATGTCAACAACAAACCCACGGCAGAAGAATCGATTATGATTGCTAATCTGCTCAAGTTGCGCCATTGCTTCCCAGAAGATGATTGTAGCCCACATGCGTCCCAGAGCAAGTTGTGGATACTTTATTAGCATTCTTAGTATGTGGACTAGACAAGAAAAAAAACCATGAGAACAATTCGACCTGCATGGAGAACAGATCTTTAAATCCCTTGTAACACACGATCTTGTCAAATCCAATTCATTCATACTACTTGCATGGAAAACAAACTCCCCTTCAGTGCTAGAACGAGGACTACATAGCCCTGGATTGCTCAACTCTAAAGGACGATAATCTGGTGGTAATCTCCCATTAGCAAACCAAAAATCAATAACCAAATCATCTTCCCTTATCCCACATGTCGTGAAATCAAATGAAACAACACAAGAAGCTCCAGTCTTTCAGCAGATCTAACCCAAAATCAATTTTGGGTTTTGTTCAATTTGATGTGATATCCAAGTGAGACTCGAAAATCAGATGAAACAACACAAGAAGCTTCAGTCCTTCAGCAGATCTAACCCAAAATCAATTTTGGGTTTTGTTCGGTACCTTCTCCAAAATGTGAATCAAAGCCCCCAAAAATCTGTGAGAGATGAACGATCACGACCCCCAAAATCCTTGATTGAATCGATGCCTGCTAAGAAACTCATCACCGGAAGCATGAGAGATGCCTTGTAAACATATTTATCATAGGGATTGTATACTTCCTTGGTTATCTGTTTGTAATTCTTGTCATGCTGGAGCTGCATAGCAAAGACACCCCTCCCTCAACATAGGTTTTGATTTAGTTTCAATAAAAATCTTTTTTTATTTTTTATTAACATGATGTTCAGAATAGTTTTTGTATATTTCAATTAATTTTTTAAGTTTTGAAATTAATAATTATATAAATTCTCAAATTTATAAAACTCAAACTATTAATTTTTAAAAAATAAATTTAGAATTTAATAAGTTACACACCTCATAATTTCAATAGATATCCTTAGTTTAACGGTAGGTTGATCTTTCCATAATTTAGTTGTTGCAGGATATAAACGGTAATTTTTAAGAAACTGAAGACAGGGAAAAAAAATAACCACGGAGGGTCAGGATAATTTTCCTTATTTTTTACTTTTAATTGTCCCTGTAACTCTTAACCGTGAATTCTTTCTCACAGCAAATCACCGGGGCCTCCTTGAGGACTTGCATGCTACATTATGCATCATTTAAGAACATATTTCCGCTTTGGGCTCTCGGAGAATATCGTAAGCGTGTACACCTGCGAAGGCTTTAAGAAGCTCCATTGCATCTTGGAATGCTTGGCAGAGGAATAGGATCACTGTTACATTATCTAAAGACATTTGTATGGAAAAAACGATTACTTACACTGTTCAGAATGTATCTTACAGTAAAATTAAACAAGTACATGAATTTCTTAAGAAATAAATAAATGTCTAAACCAAGCATAAACATCGTGTTTAGCATAAATCTTATGTAGAATTAAATTGAATTTCATAAGATTAAATTTGTTTGCATCAAATATTGAACTAATAACATTAAATTAAACTATGTTCTGTAATTTAATCACTGAACTAAATTTAATTATTTTCTTATATTTCCTATGATTCCACAGTTCGGACATGAATAAACAATTACACAGGGATTAAAATGGGTAATTTTGGAATGACACAGCTGCAGTTATTGGAAGAATCTCACCTTTTTGTTTTCCTTTTTTATTGGAAGAGTCTCTCCATTTTAAGCTGCAGTTAAAAGCAAACTTCATGAAACGAAACTTGTTTTGATAAGAAACTAAACCTGTATTCTCTTTCGTAAAGTGTAGAACAGAAGCCTCTGTTATTTAAATTGTTCTCTAGTTCCAAAGAAAAAATGGTATCGTGTGAGTTCAGTTCCAGTTGTTCTGTTTCCTTTTCCCTCGTCTTCAATTCTGGAGAGTCTAATGTATCCAGATAAAATGTGATTTCTTATTCATGTTAATATACAGCTAACAACTCAAATGATCTACGAGACCAAATTGTACAAAAATCAATCAGCAAGTCGTGCAAAGTTTCCTAATCTCGATTTATAGAGTAGATAACAGCAAATGGAAGGAAGATTAAAATTCTTCAATCATTCAAATCACTTAAGATGTAAGGTTCTCCTCAACTTTTTATTCTGTCCAATGCCCAGAAGGACGACCACAACACAATGCAAGTACGACAAACTATAGCAGATTATACAAACTTCCGTATTCCACAATGCATTGTAAGCAAACATATAGTAGCCGATTGTATAAACTTCAACATAGCAGTTAATATGCAAAATTTCAGGGGGGGGGGGGGATTACTAGCCTGTTCAGCATAAATTGAAATACATGCGCGAATACTCAAAATTAGTTTCCTCATCCCTATGAACGAGAATCATCAAGAGAAATGCTTACTATTAAAAGTAACGAACACATCTCACATAAAACTATTTGTAACAACTTAAGAAAGGATCTGGCAGCATCACTTACATGTTTCAGAAAATTAATTCATGGCCGTGACACCCTCTGATTAAACACTCGATTAAACCTTTGTTTTCAGTGAAACTGGGACACTTTCCTGCTCTCTTGATTTCTTATGATCAAAACATTATCAAGCTCCTTCTGCAACTGTGATCTCAATTGGTAGTTCGAAGCCAAACTTGTGTCCAAATTCTCCTTTACAGCAAAAAGTTGCGATTTTCTCATCTCTGCTTCATCTATCTCAGAATTGCTCAAGAACCCATTGTTCCCTTGAAGTTTTATGAATATTGAGTTAAGCTGATCAAAGAAACATCAAATCGAAACTAACATAAAGATGATTCCGTAACTTGAATCCTTACCAAATCAAAGTACTACTTGAATCCTTACCTCATTCACACGATTCCGTAACTCATTCACTTGAATACGAGATTCCTTAACAAACTTATCCACATTTTCGCTAAAAGCCTTCATATCAAGACCTTTTACTTGATAAAACCTCTCCTTCTCCTTCTCCTTCTCCTCCATCTCCTCCACTTCACTCTTCAAAACCCTAAAACCCAATCCAAATTCAGTTCAATTCTTACATTTAAAAATATGAACAAACGAAATTAATTACTATCATCTTTACCTGAATTCTTGTGAATCAGCATCGTATTTAGCATCGAGGCTCTCGATTTCCGATTTAAGAACCAAGATTTTGAAGTTCTGAAATGCAATTTTGTGGACAAGAACCAAACACCTTTGTTCAATGGACCGAATATTTACCATCTTCGATGCTAATATCTGAGACTTGCTCGTTTGCAATTCTTTCTCTGCCTGCAGCCATTTTTTTTGTTTTTTTTTCTCGGAAACCAAACAGAAAGTTAAGGTTAATTAGGGTTTAAGATTGGGAGTGACCTGGAGAAGAGAGAGACGTTGATTTCTGGTGCTTTCCATTTGCTCCAGTCGTTCTCGAAACGCAGAGGAAAGCGCCATTGTTACTATGAACGCAAGGGTTCTTCAATTTTGCTTCTTCAAAATGACAAATGAGAATGATATTTGAATTTGGGGGTTTATATGTAGTTGTTCTGGCCGGAGAAAACGCCAATTTTAATTATTAACTTAATTTAAAATTTAATTTGATAGATATTCATATTTATGGAAAAATAAGTAAATGAATTTGATATAATATTAATTAATTATATATAAACAAGTTCTATGATTTTTGGTTACTATTTCGAGAAATATGAGACGAAAATATTGAAGATAAATCAATTTTTTTTGTTTCTATATTAGAAATATTTTTTTTTGCAGGGATATATTAGAAATAAAATTAATATATATCTTTTATAGAAACATATTATCTCTATATTTTTTTATTTTGAAATAACAAAAATATTCATTCTAAAATTATCTCAATAATAAATTTACTTTTATATATTTATCTTTGTTTCCTCAACTAAATACATTTATAATATCTGTCTTCATCTTTTTTATTTTGAGATACTAATCAAATATTATCTAAGAATTTAATTCTTATGGTTAAACAAGTTTGTCAAATTTGTATTTATTAAATTCTTCAACACCAAAACCCATATGCATATCAGTAGAGTTTATTAAATTTATATCAATACATGAGATCTAAAAATATTTTTTAAATCATCTTTGAAGGAATATAATTTCAATTGTTATGTAAAATTGATCTACAACTATTTTTACCATCAAATAAATTTTACAAATAAATTGCTAAATTTAAATTTAAATTTTATTTTTATTTATAATGCTTATTTTATTAAATTCAAATACAACCCTAAAACAATTAATTTAATGTACATGCCGGTTCCAAATCTTTTGAATTAATATGTATTTAAATCTTTAAATTAAAAACAAACATAATTTTTTTTCACATGCATCCATCAAAAGATATATATATATATATATATATATATATATATATATATATATATATATTGACTTGATAATGTCAGGGAAAAATTATTTTACAAAATTCCTCAAAAAATATCATATATTAAAAAATTAAAAGAAATGCACTTAGATTATGCGCATTACGACACTCCACTCGTGTATGAGACTTTCTATCTTTTAATATAATTAGGCTAAGCACACTCAACCCTAAAAAAAATAAAAATAAAGAAGATAATATGTTATTTGATGAAGTGACGTGTTGTCTACATTTGATAATAGGATGATCTTTAAGACCAATTTAATCTTTATTTTTAAAATAAAAAATGAAAATTATCATAACTCACCTTTTATTTTCAATTTTTAAACATTTCTTAAAAGTACAAAAACTCTAAAAAATAATAATATGTTTTTAATAAAATTTCTCCAATTCTTAGAACTTGGCTATTTTCTTAACTTTTTTTTATATTTTTGATATGTTTATATATTTTATCTTGACCAGGAGTAGGTGCAAAAAAAATGAGTGTGAGTTGAGAAATTAATAAAAAAATGATGAGCAATAATGAATACGAAAAAAATTAAAAACTAGAAATAGTGAAAAAATAAAAAGAGAAAAACAAAATGTAAGAACAACAACATTGTTGTACCATTTATAAGTATCATTATCATTTTTTCCATATCCTAATCCTATTTTATGACTTTTTTTAAAATACAAACCAAATATACCAAATACACACATATGACCCCTCTCTCACCTAAAACCAAACAAAACATTCTCTGGATCACTTGAACTTGAGCATCCTATAAACCACACCATTATTCTAACCACCACCACCACCATAATCGATCCAATCACCAAGCCACATTGAAACAATGATAAAAAAAACAACCCATAAAAATAAACATTAATATTTTAATCAAATAAAAACAATAATTATTCATATTTAAACAATAAAAAATTAAAATGTATAGTAGAATCACGATAAAATTAAAAAGTTTTAAGGAACAAGTGAACTATGTGACCAGGATTCATGATAAACCATAAAATTTTGAATGCACGCGAAGAACTAGAAAACTTAATTCCATTTAGAGTGGGAGTTATCAACAAAATAATTAATTAAAAGTTATAAATTAGCTTAGATTTCACAGGAGAATCATTAAAGGAGAAGCTTAGTTTTTATTAGAAGTTTATAAAGTCTCTTTATTTAATATCAATAATTATATAGGATTAAAATTACAAATTTAAATAAGATTCAAATTATATATCAATATATATAAAGGGCCATACAATTACCGTACACAATGATCAACTTTATATATGTAATTTTAATACAATTTATCTTTCATTTCTAGTTTTCATTGTTTTCCTTGATAGCTTTATTTATTTCTTGCTTTGACATTTCAACACCTTTAATTTTTTTTTTTAAACACTTAGGTTCTTTCATGCATGGTAGATAAAACAAATAACTTTTTTGAAGGTTTGAGATTTGATATCCCTACACTTCAATTGATTTTGCAAGCCTACTACCTATTTTTTTTATGATTTATTTTCTAATTATATTTTATTTTTATTAAAAGGAAGAAAAAAAAACATAGTATAATTGAGCTAGAATTATTTGTTAGGTGCTCCTAAACCACCGAACCAGCCTCATCTAATTAGCAACAGGGCTTCACACGTGTTCATCCATTGTTCTTTCTCGCTCTTCAACCACGAAGATGATGACGACACCGTGACAACAACAACAACACGAAGGAGAGAGCAAAAAAAGAAAGAAATTTGAGCAAACCACTCTCTCCATTACAATAGAAATTTTTAAATTCAAAATTTAACTTGTACGTGAGTGTAATATTGTATTAGTTTTAGTATATGTAATCATTGAAATTTAGGAAATTTAAATTTTATATGTGAGCTACGAATTTGAAGCTATTTATTTGGATTTTCTTGATGTAGAATTAAGCTTCTTAGGACATAAATCACTCAATTAATCCTGAATTTTCAAAGTCAAATACATTCTTGATGCATGTATTTGACTATATACATGATTATTGCAGTTTGCACTCATGTGTCAATGTTTTTTCCTGCATATGTTTTTAGATCATTAAGTTTTGTGTTTTTCATGTATTTTATTGTTTTCATTACTTTTGCTTTTTTTTTTTTGTGAATTTGTAGTGTTATATATGTTTTCTCCATGTGAGCCTTTTGCTTGCATTGCATTATAGACACAATATAATTAAATAAAAATTAATTGAGAAATGATGTCCTATGATGATATTTTGTGTGACTATGTATAGTGGTTACATCTATGCCAATGTTTTATTATGCGTTTAAAAGGTGCATGGCAACTCCAGTGTAAAACCTATCCCTACTCCTGAAAATTATAATCCTGCTTGCTTATTTGCTAAAATACTTGTCTACTTATATATTTGTTTTTTTTTCTTTTATGCTATTGTAAACCACTGGCCTAAAATTGGTAAATCAATGCTAGAAATGGTAAAAATATTTATAGAGAAACGATAATTAAGAAGAAAAATTATTAAAGATGAGGATAAAAACTTTCAAAAATTTAATGAAATAAAGTAATAAATTGGTACAAAAAATGTAACCAATTGATGAAACATGTAAATTCCCCAATTGAGTTGAATAATTATGTACAAGAAGTTTTTTTTTAATGAATTGGGGTGAAAATAGTTATACAATAATAATAATAATAATATATTTGAATTTTAAATAAAATAATGTGTGATTTTACGCGTGAAAAATGTTGATTGTCGATATAAGCATCACATACAATCATGCTATTTTGACTGCAAGTGATGCGTAAAATTCAGATTTTTGGTGTAAATTTAAGGTATCAATCATATCTCTCAATTTGATTGTTAGATTGTGCTGAAATTTTACAAAGAGTCTCACATATTTTCCTACCTTGGGTAAAACTTTTAAGTCAATCTGAATTTGAGAAGGCTATACAAAATTACCATTAGCCGAGATATAATACCTGTAATAAGTGGGAAGGGCATTCTGGTCACTATACTTAAAAGAAAAATATAAGCTCCATTTAAATGGAGTAGCTGACGCTAATAAAAAGAGAAAATGCCTCTTCTTTTCTCCATTCTTTCAACTCATCTTCCTCTTAGAGAAACACCATGAGAGTTTGGTTTTTTTTGATGTTGCAAGAGTGACTTAGTGATGAAGTCATCTAAAGATTTAAACACATAGCTTAAGAAATCATTTAGAGAAAGAGTTAGAGAAAGGCTAGAGACAAAACACAATGATAGCAGAAACTTCGACAGCTATATGTCTGCCATTCATAGTTAGATTAAGATGAGTTTTGGTTATGTTGTTCTTCTCAATGTCTTCCACATTCTCACCAGATGGATTTTCTATATAAGTCTTAGTTTGAGAGTTATTGCTAGTAGAAAAATTATAGAAGAAATACCCTTTTCTGGAAAGTCTCAGTCGTCGACCATTTTATCCTTCATCCACCGTTGGATTGGGCTGGCATTTAGATATGTTGTACATCAAGATGTGTTCTAAATTATAAATGAAAAAGATCAGAAACAAACACTCCGTTTAAAAATTATTCTTCCAGAACAGTAGATCTGTAATTTTTTAGGTTAGTCCAGTTTTGTTCCAATATAAGGATATTTAATTCTTGGATTTATCTAAATTGTAGATATTTTATGCTAAGCATGATGATGTATAACCTCACATGGGATTAATTAAATATTAAGTTTACATATATGGATATGGAAGAACAAGGCCTTTAGGGCCGGTCATGTATGTTGTTTAAGGAATTTAGGTATGTGAGTTTAATTATATATGAATGGTGAAATATTTTGGAATGTCCACCATGTGTATGATGAAATAAGTATTGGTGTTTAAAAAAATGGAAAATTCTATGTTAAAATCCTAAATTGATATGGTAAATATTAATTTTTAGGTTGTTGATGCGAACCTCGTGATCACGTGGTCATACAACCCACAGATAAAGACACCAATTCTCGAAAAGCTAAGTAACTCAGGTTTGATAGGAGTGTGACACAAAGACAACTTGTACCTAGGCACCAGCACTATTGAAAACAGAATACCCCTACCCAACAAATATTGATTCGTGAACGAGAAGTATAAGGATGACGTCACAAAGCTAGTTGTTCTTCAATAAGTCGTTTTCAATTCTTTAGAGAACCAAGGAAGGGAGATTATCCCACCAACACATAACAAGTGCGGTAAATAAGAATTTTTATTAATCTAAATTGTCTAACTTACATGTCTGGTTATGCATTTATTTATAGTAACTCTAGACTTAAATAAACCCTAATGGACCCCCCTTAGGTGGACTTATATGAGGCCCACTTACAATTGACCCAAATAAGTAATAATAAACAAAAACTAAGAAAAAAATAATAAAAATCTAAAAATTGCTATCCTAAATATGTTAGAATCAGATTTGTCACCTTTAAGAAGTTCCAAATAGACTAGAAAATATTATTTGAAGGTAGAATTAATTCTGAAGTCTTCTTTCCTTATTGTAGCTAGGATGAATAAGACCATCATCTAATGGTTGAGGTTTTTAACCCTAACACAAATGACTGGGATGATGTGTTAATGTTGGAAAGAAATCACTAGAATCAGCATATAATCAATGAGAATATTGTAGTTTCCTCATTTGTATTATTTGGCTACAAATCAGCTGGGATTTGCATTCTAGATTAATGCATTGAAACTTTCCTAACAAGAGCTGTGTATGGACTATATATACGCTGCCTCTGCTAACTTAAAGGAAAAAAAAAAGAGCAGAAGAGAAAAAAAAGAAGGAGAAAAGGGACGAAAAAGAAAAAGAGAGAAAGAGGACAGAAAGGAGAGGAACAAAAGGAAAAAAAGAGAGTAGAACTACATTGTCGAAAGCAAAAAAAAATACAGAGGCAGGGGCATGAACTCAACCAGCATAACATGCTTTCATCGCCATCTCCCTCATCATCTCCACGGAGAGGCAGGCAATAGGAGAAGGAAAAGAGGGAGCAGCAGAAAAAATGAAAAGAGAACGGAGGGAGTAAAGATAAAACGCAGAGAATAGAAGGAGTTTCTGTTCGTTACTGTGAAAAGAGAAAAAGGAAAAGGAAAGCAGAATAGAGAATGAGGGAAAGAGAAGAGAAGAAAACAGGAAGAAGCAAGGAAAAAAAGGTTAAAACCAGCGTGGCCATTGTTTTTTTTTCACTAGAATCAGTAACCACCGGCTGTGTGCAGAAGCTGCAGTGCCATCTCCTTCGCCTGTTTTAGCGCCAAGATCTGCAGAACAGAAGAGAGGATAGAAAAGCTAAAACCAGTAGAGAGAAAGGGACGAAGACACAGAGCTGAACGCAGGAGACCAACGCAAGCAGAGAACAAAGGGAAAAGAGTTGGAACAGACGAACACAGACAGACCAGCCAGCACGCTTTCAACATCGATGCAGCTCCTTCATTTTTCTCCAAGTTTGTTATTCAATTATGCATGCATTTCTTGGTTACATGTGTTACTGTTCAAGTGAAATTTAATTCACTTGAACAGTAACTCACCAGTTTTCACTAAGCTGTAACTGCATTCTTAAGCTATAACTGTACCCTTTTGTGTCCAACCGGGTCACTTGCTTGGGCAAGTGACCCGGCCGGACCTATTTAAAAAAATTAAATGAAACAGAAAGAGATTTATTTTCCGGCATATTTATTTCAAGGTTTGTATTTTTTTATGTTGTAAAAAAAATATCAATCTCGTATTTAGAATACCTGATTTTTGACGCAATGTGACAAATATACATACATATATATATATATATAAAATGTTTTCTTATGTGTTGCATACGACTAACACCCTAACATGTTTTGAACACTTTTTTTTATACAAAAAATATTGGAAGTTTTGAAAATGTGTTTTCGTATGGATTTCTTAAACACAACAAAAATTATTTTCTTACGTTTCTGGATTTTACAACATGTTTGTAAAACTCCAAACGGTATTGACCAATATTCCAAAAAATAAAAAATCTTATTTTGGGGGGAATTCATCTATTATTCACCGTTAATGTTTGGATAAAGAAATCCCAAAGGGATAAATATCCAAAATATTAATGGGTATAACTTGTTATTATTCACTGTTAATATTTGGATAAAGAAACCCTAAGTGGTAAATATAAAAAATAATTTTCTAGAGATAATAAGTCTTCACACATTCTTGAAACAAGTCTTGATTATAATCGAGGACATTTTAATTTTTTACTCCATGGTTTACGAGCCGTGAGAGTATAAAACACTAAGGCAAAAATAGGCTTTTAAAGCGCCCTAAATTTCTAAATTTTTGTCCCTTCTCCTTGCGATTTACGAGTCGTAAACTCTTGAAATACTAAGAGAAAAATGAGCTTTTAAAGCACATGGAATCTCTTTGGATTTTTATCTTAATAAATCTAGTTTGAATCACACCTAGAAAAACTGATGGGATTAGAAAACACCAATGTAAAACCTCTAGGTGAAAAATTATAAATTGACTAGTTTCATGTAAAACAAAACAAAAAACAATTTGTAACTCCCGATTGGGTTATTAGAAAATTCTAAAAATTTGCGTAGAGCTTTCTAATATAATTTCTAGGCTTGGGTTAAAATTTAAGAATTTTTAGAGAAATTCAGAAATTTGACGAAAAATCACAATTTGACTAGTTTTATGTTATTGGACATAATTTTACATCCGACCATCAGATTGAGCTGAAATTATATGAGGAACCTTAAAATATATTGAATAAAATCTGGTTAAAATTTTAGGATGAACGGAGCTTGGTAGTGCTATCAAAGAATAAGGACCGTCAAATGGAAGTAAAAAGACTCATTAAGGGTAAAATAGTAATTTGCCATTAAAAATAAAACAAGGCAGCCCCTTTTCTGTTATGAACTACCGACTGGGCAGTAACAAATGTGGAAAGAAAAAAATAAAGAAAATAAGAGAAGAACGTGAGAAGTTAAGAGAAAAACAAGAAAAAGTGAGAGAGAGCTTTGAAACTTGTAAGATTGAAAGGCTTAGAACATTAAATTAAGGAAGAATCAAGTGAAGGAAGATATAAGAAAGGTTAGGAGGGCTGGCCACACTAGGAGGAGAAGAAAAGTTGGGAGAACTTAGATTGGTAAGCATGAAAAGTTTAGATTCTTACATGAATGAAGTGTTTTTGGGTTTATTTGAGTAAGTTATCAAACAATGACAATTAAATTTGATTTAATTTCTTATAATCTTGATTTTTTAAAATTAGGGTTCTTATGAGAATTTGGGGATTTTGAGAAAAATAGTAAACATGATGTAATTGAGGTAGAATAGTATAGAAATAGTGAATGTAAGTAGTAATTAAGAAAGAAATTGAATAATGTTGAAGAAAAGAACTTGTAATTAAGGATGAGGAAATATAGGAATGAGGTTATGATTGTTTTATGTTTGAGAAATGATGTTCTTTATCTTATTTGAAGTATTCAAAATATAAATAAGTGAAGAAACATCATAAGAATGTGAAAAGAAGGAATAAATAAATGGTAGGAAAAGTTCATGGGAGAATTCTTTAAGTGAGTTAAAAGAAGAAAATTGATTAAAACTATATGTTGAAAATAAGGTGACAAATGAATGAAAATTTTGGTGTAAACCCCAATTAAATAAAAGATATTATGTGCTTCAAATTTAGGCACGTAGGAGAAATGATAATGGATTAATAATGTAGTGCAATCTGATTGATTCAGGAGTTGTACTGGGAGCAGGGCATCAGGTAGGAGGAGTTGGGCCATCACGAGTAAACGATAAGTGATTCATCACTTTCTTTTAAAATTCAAAGTTTCATTATTAGTTATGAGTTGTTTATGACATGTTGATATAAAAGAAGTAGATGAAGAAATTGTTGGTATTATAATTGAATTATCGGTTAGTTAATATAGAATTACTGGTTGGTTAGTGTGAATTACCGGTTAGTTGGTATGAATTACCGGTTAGTATAGAAGTGCCAGTTGGTTAGTATGAATTACCGGTTGGTTAGTAGGAATTACCGATTAGTTAATATAGAATTACTGGTTGGTTAGTATAGAATTACCGGTTGGTATGGAATTACCGGTTGTATTGGCTATTGATAGAGAATAGCCGGATGTTGGGTAATTCGTATGGAATTACCGGTTTGATAGTTGGCTATTTAAGAGGGTTAGCCAGGTTTGAGGTAAAATTTGTGAATTACCAAATTAAAAATTAAGCAATGAGTATTGGTCACAGATGTCCTATAAGTATAGGGTTAATAAATTATGAATGAGTTATTAATGTTGATATATAGTAAGTTGCTGATGAAAGATAAGTTGATATATAGTAAGTTGGTGATGAAAGATAAGTTGATATAATTTTGAAAACTTGTGAACATAATAGCTTTATCATCTTTAATGTGTTATCTTCCTTATTTCTTAATAATGTTATGTATACAGGTTTTCCACGAGGTGATGCGGAGCTTTAAATATGGGCTTTGTGATTTAATCTATTTATTTTGTGGAATGTAATATATTTGCTTTATATGTAATTTGTATTATATGTAAATTGTAATATATGTATCCTGAATATGTTTTGCTTTTGGTACTTATACATTTAAAATGTATGAGTAAGGAACTAATATTTTTAAACTATTCTAAAAGAAAATTAGTAATTATAATCTTGCATGTGTAGAAGATGAATGCATGTTAATGTAATAATTAGTTCAATATGAATCTTTTGAGTTTATAATTGTTTATAATTAATGTGTTATTTGTTGATGATGGAAGGTTGAGAAAATACAATGAAGTATAGTTATGTGAAATATTATTTGATGAGATGGGATACGATCCAGGATGGTTGGATCAAAGTGGAAGTTTTGAGTATTGTGATTGAATAAAGTCTAGTCGATAACTTGGTAACATCATAAAACAAAAGAAACTCTGCCAAAATTTCAAAAAAAAATCCCATAATCTTAGACATACTATTCAATACTTGACAATAGTAAAGAAATGTTTGAGATTTCATGACACTATAATTTGAGGGTGTTACAACCAACACCATAGCAATTATAAACCAAACCAAACACCGAGCAGCTTACCTTAAGTAGGGCGTACTAGGGGTGTTAATACCTTTCCTTTACGTAACCAGTACTTTGCCTTAGAATCTTTGAAAGACCAGTTAGGGTTCCTAGTGATCATAATACTAGGTGGTGACTCCCTTTATCCACAAATAAACAAAAACCCTAAAATCAATTGAGGGTCACCGTGATGCCGTGCTCCGCCGCGAGGGTGCGACAGGATGGCGACTCAACTAGGGACCCTGGGACTAGGCTTGATAATTTGTTTATTTATGCTATGTATTGTTGGTTTTTGGTTTTTTTTTTGTATGAATGATACTTTGTTTAAAAGCTTTAGCATGCATTTTTACATTCTGTCATACATGATATAGTCATTCATCACTTTATTATTATTATTATCTTTTTGAGGGCACACACATTAAATTGTAAGTTAAGTGGGGGACTAGCAGCTTACCTTATGAGTTAAGTCAATGTTTAAGTTTGTGTAAACCCCAACTCTTTGCTGAGTGTTTAGACTGATAGTGATTGGTACACGTGCCATCCCACTATCTGCTAAACCCATATATTGCCTTTACGAGAGTGATCACTGGGACAACAAGAGACCCTTTTTAGATACCAAGTAGTAAACCTACCCTATGTCTTACGTAAAGGAACTAGAACCTATCCTTAGGGTGTATGCTCCATAATATCTTTTGCATCAAAATAAGACTAACCCCAAGGCATCTTGAATTGCGAGACTTGTGAACAAAATGGCCACCATTGCTAAATTTTCCATCATAGAATATGGGAAAAATTATAAACTGTCACAATTGATTGAAGGAGACTGCCTTAGAAGCAATGCTAAGAAGTTGTCACCAATCAAGAACCTGAATTGCATTATGAATGAGGTGAACAAGTTAACGACTCACTTTCAGAATGTGGATAAGGATGCATTTTTTAGGAAATACGAACGTTTAGTGGAAATTGCAAGGGTAGAAGTTTTAAGCGTAGCTGTGCGAGCCTTAGTTCATTTTTGGGATCCAGACTACCAATGTTTTTCTTTTGGAAGCATAAACCTATGTCCCACTATGGAGGAATATGGAATGTTGACTGAGTTTCCAAACAATCTGTATAAGATTTATTTTCCTTTGAGATCTGACAAGATCATTCCCGAACTGTCAAAACTGCTTAGAATCTCCAACTTGGAATAGTTTTTGGAAAAGAATGCTATCAGTCTAAAATAGAGGATGTTAGAAATTGAACTGGAAAAGAAGTCAGGATCAGAAAAAGAGAGATTGATTGCCTTGGGCATATTTGGCCTTGTTATTCCCAAGCCAGACAGGTGTAGTGAGTTTGGTGGCCGCTGTTGTTTATGTAGAGTATGAGAATACACAAATCAATCTAGTGACTGTTATTTTAACTAAAACCATCTTGACACTTAACCATTGTAGGAGGACCAGAAAAGGAGCAATGAGATGCTGCACATAATTGTTGTATATCTGGATGGTTAGCCATATCGAATCAAAAAAGCCTGTCTTCAATAATTTTTGGTGGTTCACCCAAACACCCCCTGAAGTTAGTAGAAGAAGAAGAATGGAGAGATCTAGACAACCAAGGTTGGGTTGACAAATTAGAAGGTTTGTCTAATAGTATTTTCAAGTGGAGAGCCCCATGGGTAACGACAGTGAAAGTCCTGATGAGTTGTGGACAAAGACGTTGGGTGCCATTGGTAGGGATTACAGATTATGTGAGTTATGCTCCTGCCCTTGTGGTAAGGCAACTTGGGGGCATGCATTTTGTTCCAAGGACTATTGGAATTGCTCAATTCTTTGGTTTGTTCAAAGATCCCATCGTACAAGAAGTTTTGGAGATCATCAAACAAGATTGGAAGCATTTGGTTTTGGTTGAGATAGAAGGTTTAAAGGATCCAAGTGCAAGTGAAGGATATGCAAGATGGAGAGACTTAGCTGCTTCAGCCATGCCTTGTGTAAGAGTCAAATCTACCCAAACTGTAGAAGAGCCTATTAAGAGGAAAAGGGTCAATAATGAAGAGGAGTTGTGAAGACAAGTGGAAAAACTTCAGATAGAATTGAGCAAAAGCATAAAAGACAAGGCAATGCTGGAAGGGGATAAGAGGAGAGCATTTCTAGATAAGCAAATACAATCTAGAGAAGCAAGAATAACAAAGCTTGAGTTAAAGCTGGGTGAGGAGAAGATTGCTAGGGAAGAAAATGAGAAAGAGTTAGAAAGGATGAGTTTGGATTGGATGCAAAGTTGTTCTGAACTTGAAGCAATGAAGATTGACTTCAACAATTGCTAAGGAAGCGTATAATATTACCAATAAAAATTTGCACAAGTTCAGTTCGAACTGATGGATAAGATTGGAAAGTATGAGGATTTGAACAAGAAATATATGGATTTAGAAAGCCGTTCAACGGGGATTGCAAAAGAAGAAAGTAAAAGGAAAGGTTTTGAGGCTGTTGAAGCAGAGTTAGCAGTTAAGAAGAATGAGATAAAAGTTATGAAGATAAAACTTGATAAGGAACGTGACACGACCAAAAGATTGATGTCTTTTCCCAAGTGCAGGAGTGTCGAAGTAATAAATAACCCGGCAAGACCGGGGTCGAACCACATGGAGGTTAATTGTATAAATTATAAACAACAATAATACAACAACAACAATAATAATAAGTTAAAGAGAGCTTTGAGATGTGATATTAATTTAAGGATTAAACAAGGATAACAACAAATGTCAAGGTTAGAGGATCCACTAATGGTATTTCAAACAAGTATAGTATAAACTCTTTTTATTCAATTGGAAACCACACACAAAGGAGGTTCCAATCAGATAATAAATTGTTAACATGATTACATTAGTTATCTTATTCGAATAATGCTAATGCTTGTAAATGTTGTCAGGCATTCATGATTATAACTTATGTTAACAACAAATCAAGTTCCTTTCATAGCTCAGGTTTCAGTTATACCATACAGAATGGGCTATGAAAGTGCCAAGTATTTGTTGTACCAAGTGTTATACAACATAAATCTAGATTAACCATTTAACAAGCAAAGTATTAAAAGTGAACAAGATAACAAATATAAAGCATGTTAGTATCCAACATTAAAGTCCATGTTAAGTTTATATTATACTTATTCTTACACCATTAGTGTACCCTTTTCACCTTGACATAATTAACTTAATTAAACATAACGAAAGAAAGAAACATAAACAAACAAAATAAGAACATAAATAAGATAAAGGTTAACTAAGTAAAGGAAAGGAAATGAAATGCATAAACTTGATATTAATAAAAGCAAAACATAAGTAATACAAAGAGAGAAAACAAGAGCATGATCTTGATCTGAACACCAAGATGCCTCAATACATGGCAAATGTCTCCTTTTATAGGCCAAAATTCAGAACTATTGATTTGTTGACTAATTGATGAGTGGGTGGCCACATCTTGACTTGGTGACAATTCTTATCTTCTTGTCTGCCAAAAACATCATTGATGATGTCATAAATTGAACAAACTTAAATCATGAAAGTTCTAGGAAATTGTCTCATCTTTCCAGGGTCAAAATTTGAGATCATTTGGACTTCTAGAACTTGAGATATGGGCTGAACATTGAACAGTGTCTGGGCTGCAGGACATATTCGGACTTCTTTGTTGTTGCTACAATTTAGACTTGAAAACGGCCTTGTTAGATCTTGAGCTCCACATGAACGTTGTAGGCCTATGTCTTATCTTTCCATCCATATAAAATGGACCTAAATCCAAGATCTATAGCTCCAGATATGACCCAATTACCGAATAGTGTTCCAGTTTGGACTACACCAGCATCTCTTTTCTAAGTTTGGTCATCTCTTTGTCCTTTCAATTTCAGTACTTCAACTCATCAATCAATTCTTTCATTTATGTGATAGGCCTGCATTTAAGATAAACATTTACCATAAATTAAAGGTATCTTATATAATTAGATATGTTATTATAAAACATGCTTTAGTTAAGGAGTTATTGATACTTCAAGTGCAAAATAATGATATAAAGCCTTGATAAAAATACACTTTTAAGTACTAATCACACCCCCCAACCAGCTTATGACTAGTCCCTAGTAATTAAAGCATTAAAATAGAAAAACAATTTGCAAATTCCACAAAGCAAGGCATTCATCATTCAACTTCCATTCATCTATCCAGATAAACAAGCTCTCATTAAATTTTATATATCTGCTCAATATCTCTTAAACAAAATATTAATAAACCTTCCTTGTTATGTGCTCAATGTATGGAACATAGATGATGGGGCTTTTATTGGAAGAAAACAATATTTTGTTCTAATGTTTAAGGTTAACTTCCTTAGGTTGGGATTATTATCTTTTTTTTTAATATATATACATATAACTTAAAACACAATGCATCTTTAACCCATGTAACGACCTTTCGGCTAATGACTTCTAGACCAGTTGATCTTAGGGCATTAGGTGTTAAGACACCCCTACGAGCTTAGAACTCGGGTTGCAGATACTAATACGTAGATAGTGCAATGTTTGATTCCCTTAAGCTTTTGATTCCCTTAAGCTTTTCTCCTTAACCCATGTAACAAGCTTTGGGCCAATAACTCCCAAGTCAGTTGACTTTAGGGTATTAGGTGTTAAAACACCCCTTCGGGCTTAATTGCTTAGGTTAGGGAGGCTATGAAATCAAACATATCTACGTTTTTATTATCATCATTTTCTTTTTTCTTTTGTTTTTTTTTGTTTTTTTGTTTTTTTGTTTTTTTGTTTTTTTGTTTTTTTATTTTTTTGCAAATTATAGACTATCCCTATCCCTTAGTTGTTACCTTTAACAAAAGAACATAAATAATGTAATAATCCAATGTGCAACCCACAATCATATGTTAAAGTGTGTGTGTGAAAATGAAGATTTAAAAATATTTGTTAAATGAGTATATGAGCAGAACCAAGTGATAACAATGGGAGAGTTTGTAAACTTGAATATTTCAAGAAGTATTCTAATAGGCCTTGTTATGAATATTGCAAATAACCATTAGAAAATATTTACTAAGATGCTTCTCAAGAGTCATTCCCCCTTACTCTACCATCCTAGTAATACAGTTTTGCCAAATGGTTTTTAAAAATAAAAACAGTTAGTTGGTTAGTTTTTTTTTTTTTAATGTCAACTACTACCCTCTCCCACCAACCAAAATGAGACATTGTCCTCAATGTCATAAGATAGAAAGATAGAGTATAGAAGACATCACCTGAAACAACGAACACTGACAATCCTGAAACACACTTAAACAAATATAAGAGATAACAAAACAGAAAAAAAAATAATATTATGCTATTAATAAAACTGAAAGACATAAATTTTTACCAACTCAGACTCAAATTGTAGTTGTGATTGTGGCTCACATCTTCCCTTGGTTTTACGTCCAAGAACGGCTTAAATACCCTCTATGGGTCGGGGATAGGCTTCCCATCCAATTTTCTTAAAAACTGGCAAACAGGGTCTTTTACAGTCAGATTCCCAAGACTAAGTCGATCACGTTCTTTATGGAAATGGGGTCATAAGTCTTGAAATGCACAATGCACATCTCCACCAGGATATGTCTCCAAAGTCAATAGAAGATTATCTAAAGATTTCTTATGTTTTGAAATAAATCTTGACTTTTGACAATTTTCACAAGCTTTGCAGAATGCATGCGTGTCCTTGAACATGGTGGGCCAATAAAATCCATTTTGAAAGATTTTCGCAATGGTCTTTTTTGACGAGAAATGACTCCCACATGCTTCAGAATGACAAAATTTAATGACATTACTTACCTCATTGTCAAGAATGCATCTTCAAAATATTTGATCAGGACAATATTCGAATAAGTAAGGGTCATCCCAATAAAATTTCTTCACTTCGTTCAGAAACTCACCTTTGTCTTCGGTACTCCAATGAGTTGGCAAATCTCCTGAGGCAAGGAAATTGATATTTTTAGCAACCTAAGGCATTGAACTAAGAGAAAGTAAGGATTTATCAGGAAAGTAATCATCGGTTGGTGTGATGTCAGATATCGAATCTGTTGTCACTCTTGACAAAAGATTCACATCAATATTTTCAGTGTCTTTTTCATCCGTGACTTCTTCCTGAGAATAAGTCATTTGCAAATTTTCAAATTCATCAAACTCAGTATTACTCAAAGTAGATTCAAATTGATCATAAACCAATTCTTCAATAAAATCTACTTCTTGTAAATCATTATCATCTCCAGGTTGCTTGCAAATGTTGAAAATATTCATCTCCAATGTCATGTTTCCAAAAGATAGCTTCATCAGTCCATTCCTACAATTAATCAATGTATTAGAAGTTGCAAGAAATGGACGCCCTAAAATAACAGGAAATGAATTACATGCTTCAACAGGTTGTGTGTCCAAGACAATAAAATCCACAGGATAAATGAATTTATCAACTTGTACTAACACATCTTCAACTATTCCTCTAGGCACTTTTACAGATCTATCGGCAAGTAAAAGAGTTACAGAAGTTGGTTTTAACTCACTTAGATTGAGACTTTGAAAAACTGAATATGGAAGTAAATTCACACTAACTCCAAGATCAAGTAAGGCTCTTTCAATTTTATGTTCTCCAATAAAGCAAGAAATTGTAGGACAACCAGGGTCTTTATATTTCAATGCATTATTGTTTTGAAGAATAGCACTTACTTGTTCGGCTAAAAAGGCTTTCTTTTTCACATTCAGTTTTCTCTTCACAGTGCAAAGATCTTTCAAAAATTTAGCATAAGAAGGAACCTGTTTAATAGCATCCAACAACGGTATATTGATCCTTACCTGTTTGAAAGTTTCAAAGATTTCAGAGTTGTGATTGACTTTCCTTTGTTTGGTCATGGCATGAGGAAATGGAAGTGCTGGCGGAGAATCAGTCTTTTCTTTGTAATGATCAGATTCAACCCCTTCCTTACCCTCAGAGATTGACTCATCATCATTCTCACAAGGTTCAAGAATGGGTTTTTCAATAAACTTACCATTACGAAGAGTGATGACTGATTTTACGTGATCCATGTGTTGGCTTCCCGAACTACTTGCATTCGCATATTCGCATTGTATTGCCCCTTGGGATTTTGTTGTGGTTGAGATGGAAACTTACCTTTCTCTTGGAAACTGAGAGCAGATGTCAATTTTACAAGAGTATTTTTAAAATCTGTCATGCTTTGAGCAAGTTAAGTGTTAATTGCCTCTTGCTTTTCCATAAATGCATGCAATGTTTCCTCAAGATTTCTTCTAGGAGGGGGAGCATAAGGAGGTGCATATCCATAAGAATTTTGGAAATTATGGTGTGCTTGAAACGGTGGCTGTGAAGTTTGAGCATTATTGTTCTCACTCTTCCAACTGAAATTTGGATGATTTCTCCAACCAGGGTTATATGTTTGCGAATATGGGTTATGGTTGGGCCTTTGAAAACTGTTTAATGCATGAGCTTTTTCATGGAGACATTCTTTAAAAGAAGGCAAGGTTGGACAGTCATTGGTTGAATGTTCGTTGGTTTCACAGATTTGAAACGCATTATCTTGAACAGATTTTAGTTGACCACTCTTTTTTAATTCTAGTGCCTCAACTTTTCTAGCTAAAGATGCAAACTTGGCTTGGAGGTCATGATCTTCCCTAAGGTTGTACATACCCCCACTAGATGTATGAGGTTGGGTTTTACTTGGTGCCTCATAAGTTCCTGTAGTGTCCCAATTTTGCGCATTTTCAGCTAGCAAGTCTAGGTATTCCATTGCTTCATTAGGGTCTTTATCCTCAAAAGTTCCATTGGACATCAATTCAACCATTTGCCTATCTCTAGGAGTTAACCCTTCATAAAAATGTGAAACTAATCTCCATGTTTCAAAACCATGATGGGGGCAAGTATTAAGCAAGTCTCGATACCTATCCCAACATTGGTAAAATGTTTCTCCTGGTTTTTGAGAGAAAGTAATGATTTGTCTTTTGAAAGAGTTTGTTCTGTGGGATGGAAAAAACTTCTTTAAAAATTGTTGTTGCATTTCATCCCAAGCACGAATGGATCCAGGTCTCAAATTTTGTAGCCATGTTTTAGCTTTATCTTTTAATGAAAAAGGAAAAAGCTTCAATCTAATTATGTTCATGCTACAATTTGAGTCATTATACGTGTTGCAAACCTCCTCAAATTCCCTTAAATGCAAGTATGGATTTTCTAAATCTAAGCCATGAAAAGATGGTAAAAGTTGAATAATGTCTGTCTTAAAATTAAAATGAGATGCATCAGGTGGAAAAACTATGCATGAGGGTGCACTTGTTCTTGTGGGATTCATGTGGTCTCTAAGTGTTCTAACCCGAATATTCTCATTATTTTCATTATGAAGTGATTGGTTATCTTCTTCGGCCATATTTTCTGAAAATGATGAGGATACCCTACAAAGTCTACCACTTAATGTACGTGACCACACTCCCATGCACGTGTAGGAAGAGAATAAAAAGAAGAAAAAGAAAAACAATAGAAAAAGAAACAAAACAAAAGAAACAAAGTTAGATACAAGAAAAAAAAATTAATATTATAATTTGTACAAGAATTTACCTCCCCTGCAACGGTGCCAAAAACTTGACACGACCAAAAGATTGATGTCTTTTCCCAAGTACAGGAGTGTCGAAGTAATAAATAACCCGGCAAGACCGGGGTCGAACCACAAGGAGGTTAATTGTATAAATTATAAACAACAATAACAACAACAACAACAATAATAAGTTAAAGAGAGCTTTGAGATGTGATATTGATTTAAGGATTAAACAAGGATAACAACAAATGTCAAGGTTAGAGGATCCACTAATGGTATTTCAAACAAGTATAGTATAAACTCTTTTTATTCAATTGGAAACCACACACAAAGGAGGTTCCAATCAGATAATAAATTGTTAACATGATTACATTAGTTATCTTATTCGAATAATGCTAATGCTTGTAAATGTTGTCAGGCATTCATGATTATAACTTATGTTAACAACAAATCAAGTTCCTTTCATAGCTCAGGTGTCGGTTATACCATACAGTATGGGCTATGAAAGTGCCAAGTATTTGTTGTACCAAGTGTTATACAACATAAATCTAGATTAACCATTTAACAAGCAAAGTATTAAAAGTGAACAAGATAGCAAATATAAAGCATGTTAGTATCCAACATTAAAGTCCATGTTAAGTTTATATTATACTTATTCTTACACCATTAGTGTACCCTTTTCACCTTGACATAATTAACTTAGTTAAACATAACGAAAGAAAGAAACATAAACAAACAAAATAAGAACATAAATAAGATAAAGGTTAACTAAGTAAAGGAAAGGAAAGGAAATGCATAAACTTGATATTAATAAAAGCAAAACATAAGTAATACAAAGAGAGAAAACAAGAACATGATCTTGATCTGAACACCAAGATGCCTCAATACATGGCAAATGTCTCCTTTTATAGGCCAAAATTCAGAACTATTGATTTGTTGACTAATTGATGAGTGGGTGGCCACATCTTGACTTGGTGACAATTCTTATCTTCTTGTCTGCCAAAAACGTCATTGATGACGTCATAATTTGAACAAACTTAAATCATGAAAGTTCTAGGACATTGTCTCATCTTTCTAGGGTCAAAATGTGAGATCATTTGGACTTCTAGAACTTGAAATATGGGCTGAACATTGAACAGTGTCTGCGCTGCAGGACAGATTCGGACTTCTTTGTTGTTGCTATAATTTGGACTTGAAAACGGCCTTGTTAGATCTTGAGCTCCACATGAAAGTTGTAGCCCTATGTCTTATCTTTCCATCCATATAAAATGGACCTAAATCCAAGATCTACAGCTCCAGATATAACCCAATTACTGAACAGTGTTCCAGTTTGGACTGCACCAGCATCTCTTTTCTAAGTTTGGCCATCTCTTTGTCCTTTCAATTTCAGTACTTCAACTCATCAATCAATTCATTCATTTATGTGATAGGCCTGCATTTAAGATGAATATTTACCATAAATTAAAGGTATCTTATATATTAGATATGTTATTATAAAACATGCTTTAGTTAAAGAGTTATTGATACTTTAAGTGCAAAATGATGATATAAAACCTTGATAAAAATGCACTTTTAAGTACTAATCAGAACGCGAAAAGGTGAAGTATTTGGACAAAAAGCTAGGAGCAATGAAAAAACACAAGGATCAAATCGACGCCAACAACGCTGCTTTGAACAGAACCAATATGTTGCTTATAGAAAAGATGACCAAGACAAATGAGCAAATAGACAAAGTTGCTGCACATGCTCAGATTATTAGAACCAATGCACAAAATATGGGAGGGGACATCATTCGCTATTGTCGAAGCCTAGCTGAAACCGATACCTTTCTAGGGAAGATTGAGAACCACGGCTTTGCCTTTTTACCTTTGACTAGAGAGTTTATGGAGGAAATGGATTAATAAATTTTATATTTCATTTTTATTTCTAAATGTAATAAACTTATAAAGCATTAATGAAAAGGGCGCCATCTTCTTATGCAAAATCTGTCTCTTGGTGAATATGATTCAAGCAAACGACTCAAAAGGCAGTACTCCTAGCAAAGCAATGTGATAAAAGAACCTATGTTTATAAGGTGGTGGCTATTATTCGTTCACAAGAAGGCTGCATCCATATCCAATATACAAATGCATTCTTATCACAATCATGCATTATATCATGCATTTTCTTATACATCTATGCATGTATCTGCAGACCTAGAAACATTGGTCCCTTTTCTAGAATCCACAACACTCAGCTAAAGAAAAGGATGGAAATGAAGAAAGGTCATACCCAGAAGCTCAGTACCAAAAAGAGCTTGAAGAGGTTCGGAATGATGTTGCGCACCTAATCGATTGGCTTGAGCAAATGTTTTAAGCCAATCATTTTTCTTTTAATGAGATCATGCATTTTCAAAATGTTTTACTATGCATTTACACATCACTTTCCACTTTCAAGAACCCTTAAAGCGAATCTTCCATAACAAACACTTGCACTTTACACCGAGAATAAATAGTCAAACTTTAAAGAATACAACATTAGGGAATTCATAAAATTAATAAAGCAGCATGAACAAGCTTGGAAACCTGCTAGAGAGGAACTTGAAACCATAGATGTGGTTAATGAAAAATTAAGAGAAAAATTGAGGATAGGGATTGTGATCACTCCTAAAGTAAGAGAAGATTTGATTGCATTACTCCGAGATTATATAGATATCTTTGTCTGGTCCTATAAAGATATGCCTGGTGGATAGGGTACCACTAGTAGAAGGATGCAAACCGGGTAAGCAAAAGTTGGGAAGAACTCATCCAGATGCCTTGATCAAGGTAAAGACAGAAATTGAAAAGCAGTGGAATGCTGGTTATTTAGAAGTAGTCAAGCATCCACAATGTGTGTCCAACATAGTGCTAGTACCCGAGAAGAAAGATAAAATCAGAGTTTGTGTGGACTCTAGGCACTTAAATCGGACTAGCACTAAAGACAATTTTCCTCTATCACACATAGATATGTTTGTTGACAATGCAGCTCGTAGCTCCATATATTCCTTTATGGATGGGTTTTCAGGCTAGAATCAGATAAAAATAACGCAAGAGGATAAGGAGAAGAAACCTTCGTAACACCATAAGGAACCTTTTGCTATAAAGTCATGCCATTTGGGTTAAAGAACGTTAGGGCCACCTACCAAAGGGCCATGGTAACTCTAGTTCACGATAAGATGTACAAAGAGATTGAAGTATATGTGGATGATATGATTGCTAAATCTAGAAAGGGAGAGAATCATGTCCAAACATTGAAGGAATTATTTGAAAGACTAAAGAAGCATGAAGTTTTCTAAGAATTTTAAGAGGGGCCGGTTACCTGATATTGAAACTGTTTTTTAGAAAAACATGGAGTTTTCTAAGAATTTTAAGATGGGTAGGTCACCCGATATTGAGACCGTTTCTTAGAAAAGCGTGGAGTTTTCTAAGAATTTTAGGATGGGCTGGTCACTTCTAAGAATTTTTAAGATGGGCCGGTCACCTGATATTGACATCGTTTCTTAGAAAAGCATGGAGTTTTTTAAGAATCATAAGATGGGCCGGTCACCCGATATTGAGATCGTTTCTTAGAAAAGCATGGAGTTTTCTAAGAATCTTAAGATGGGCTGGTCACCCGATATTGAGACCGTTCCTTAGAAAAGCATGAAGTTTTCTAAGAATTTTAAGAGGGGCCGGTTACATGATATTGAGACCGTTTCTTAGAAAAGCATGGAGTTTTCTAAGAATATTAAGATGGGCAGGTCACCCGACATTGAGACCATTCATTAGAAAAGCATGGAGTTTTCTAAAAATTTTAAGAGGGGCCGGTCACCTAATATTGAAATCATTTCTTAGAAAAGCGTGGAGTTTTATAAGAATTTTAAGAGGGGCCGGTCATCCAATATTGAGACTATTTCTTAGAAAAGCGTGGAGTTTTCAAAAAAAATTTAAGGTGGGCAGGTCACCCGATATTGAGACCATTTCGTAGTAAAGCGTGGAGTTTTTTAAGAATTTTAGGATGAGCAGGTCACTCGATAATTGGACCATTTTAAAAAAAAAACATGGAGTTTTTCTAGAAATCTTAAGATATGCGAGTCACCTAATAGGGAGATCATTGTTTAGGAAAACCACTGAGTTTTAGCATGATCAGACAATTTATCTTTACAACACTTACTACACGAAGCACTTGACAAGTTTTGCTTCGTAAGCATTGTAAAGAGGGGGCACCTGTTGTTACTCATTTTTGGACCTCACGTGCTGGAGATGGTGTATATCTCTTTTGAACTAAGTGTAGGAGTTTAACTCATGTTTATGGCATATTTATTTCAAGGTCTGTATTTTTTTATGTTGTAAAAAAGATATCAATCTCGTATTTAAAATACCCGGTTTTTGATGCAATGTGACAAATATACATATATATCAAAAAAATGTTTTCTTATGTGTTGTATACGGCCAACACCATAACATGTTTTGAATGTTTTTTTTATACAAAAAATATTGGAAGTTTTGAAAATGTGTTTTCGCATGAATTTCTTAAACATAAAAAAAATTATTTTCTTGCATTTCTGTATTTTACAACATGTTTGTAAAACTCCAAACGGTATTGACCAATATTCTAAAAAATAAAAAATCTTATTTTGGGGGGAATTCATCTATTATTCACCGTTAATGTTTGGATAAAGAAATCCCAAAGGGATGAATATCCAAAATATTAATGGGAATAACTTGTTATTATTCACTATTAATATTTGGATAAAGAAACCCTAAGTGGTAAATATCCAAAATAATTTTTTAGGGATAATAAATCATCACACATTCTTGAAAGAAGCATTGATTATAATCGAGGACATTTCAATTTTTTACTCCACGGTTTACGAGCCGTGAGAGTATAAAACACTAAGGCAAAAATAGGCTTTTAAAGTGCCCTAGATTTTTAAATTTTTATCCCTCCTTGCGATTTACGAGTCGCAAACTCTTGAAATACTAAGGGAAAAATGAGTTTTTAAAGCACATGGAATATCCTTGGATTTCTATCTTAATAAATTTAGTTTGAATCACATATAGAAAAACTGATGGGATTATAAAACACCAACATCATAGCAATTATAAAGCAAACCAAACACTGAGCCGCTTACCTTAGCTAGGGTGTACTAGAGTGTTAATACCTTCCATTTACGCGACTAGTCCCTTGCCTTAGAATCTTTGAAAGACTAGTTAGGGTTCCTAGTGATCATAGTACTAGGTGGCGAGTCCCTTTAAAACCCCGAAATCAATCGAGGGTCGTTGCGAGGGTGCGACAGAGACACTGCCAAAATTTCATTAAATTGTAAAAGTTTCCATTTGAATGTAATAAATCGAGGTAAAGTACATAACTTCAATCCTTTTGAAATGGAGTAAAGAATAGTGTGAAGGATAATACCATGGGCTATGTGAAAATAGAAATGAAAAGATGAACCATGATAATGATAAATATAGACTACGCGAGATTGAACTAGGCAAATAATCATATAAAAAGCTAAATCAGAAAAATATGTAAACCTCCTACCTAAAACAAATAGATCAATGCTAAAATTGTAAATTTCAATTTATAAATGATAATTAAGAAGGAAAATTGTTATAGATGAGGATAAAAAACGTTTAGTAATTTAACTTAAATTTTAGATTAAATAAAGTAATAAAATCAATACATGAAATTTTAATTAGTGATAATTTGTGTAAACTTCCCGATCAGGTAAAATAATTATTTTAAAGGAAGAATTTTTATAAATTTGGAGAGTAAATATTTAGAGAAAATATAGAAGGAAATTCTAAATAAATTAATGTGTGACCTTACGCGTGGAAAACTTTGATAGTCGATATAAACAATGCATACAATCATGCTATTTGATTGAGAGTGATAAGAACTTTGAGGGAAAATTTATGATGATCATGTACAATAGTCTCTAATGAATTAGTTTAGAAATTATGATGATTTAAGTAAATATAATAGTACGCAAAACTTGGATTTTTTGCGTAAAATTACTTATTGTCTAATTTTATGATATTTAGCATATATTTCAATATGATTGTTGAATCAAAATGAAATTTTATGAGGAGTCCCTAGATCTATTTTTCTGTTTTGGGTTAAATGTTTAGGTTAATCAAAGTTCGATAAGGTCCTAAGAGGGTGCTGAAGGTTAGATAAAAATACAGAAAATGACACAGAAACTAAGTAGTGACATTTTTGTAAATAAATAGAAAAAACCCCTTTCTTTTTATGTATTTCTATAATGCTAAGTAAATGAGGCTAGAGAGAACATAAAAGAGGGTCGACACTCTAGCAGCTATATCTCTTTTGTCCATCGTCGGATCAAATCAACTGCAAATTAAAATTATCAAAAGATTGAATTAAAAAACTAAGAGATATACACCTACAAATATGATATTCTTTAGGTTTTTAGTTTCTTAGTTTCAAATCATGATATAGCTTGGACATACTTAGGTTTGGATAATTTTGAAATTACAAAATAAATCATATTAGGTCAGTTTGGGTTAACATATTTTCTTTGTTTTCTACTATCATATTTGGCCATATTAGTAGTCTAAGGATATTTTTTGGTTAATTGAGTCATATTACATTAGTTTTCATGCTTATTTATTTCTTTTTCCATCTTCGTAGAATATTTGTACCTGATTAGTAATCTTTAGTATTTTTGTGTTTGTAATTCGTTTTCTTTGTAGTTTTTGGTTATTTTCTTATGTTTTGAGTCTAAAATACTAAGGATTTTGTTACTAAGCTATTTATCTTTGGTTGTTTAAGATTAGTTTTTTAAGGAGCTAAAAAAGATAAGTACAAGAGGTAAGAGGTAAAAAGGTGAGCATATTATCGTGAAAAGTCATATTTAAGTGAAACAAGATCAATGACAACTATTAAAGTGTAGATATGTGAGAAAGTGTGTGAGGACATATTATTCTTGCTACTAATGTGTTTTTTTAGATTTTAATAATGTCTTTAAAAAATGATTCATCACCACTGAAGGAGAGAGATAATTAGGTTTTTGTTTTCTAGTTATGTAATTGGAGAGGATGAATATAAAGGTTTAGAGATGTTTTGGACAAATTAAAAAGGTAAGAGATTGAAATAACTGGTTTATAAAAAGATATAGATCATAAGGGTCCTGAGGTTAAAAGGCTAGAGAGGAGCGTCACTCCACCTATTGATAAGTTTGCGGATGAGAATATAGATAAAGGAGTCAAGGATTATGATTATACACCATTTGGTCATGGGGATAGATTTTGGCATCCTAGAAATCAAAAGTTTAATGGTTTTCATCAAGGTGATTAGTTTGACCATAAGGGTGAAATTCAAGATTTTAGGTAATGCCATTGTTTGGATAAAACTTGAAAAGTATTAAGATGAAAATTTTAATGTTCTAATGTAAAAAAGATCTTGAAGCTTATTTAGAGTGGGATAAAAGGATTGAGTTGAATTTTTATTGCCTTAACTATTTAGGAGAGAAAAAAGCAAACTCGTTATCATTGAGTTTACTAATTATGGTATAATTTGGTAAGATCAACTTGTTTTAGGTAATAGGAGAAACCATGAAAGACCTATATATACTTGGGAGAATATGAAAACAATCTTGAAAAGAGATTTGTTTTGAGTGGGAGAAGATGAAAACAATCATGAAAAAGTGATTTGGTTTGAGACACTATTACTAGGAGTTCTAATAGAGGTTGCAAAGTCGAGCATAAGGATCTAGAAGTGTAGAGAATTATCATAAAAAAATAGAGATTGCTATGATTAGGGCTTATATAGTGCCTATAAAGAAACTACAATGATAAGATTTTTGAATGGGTTAAATTGGATATTGCCAACATTATTGAAGTACAATATTATGTTAAGTTAGAGGATATAGTTCATGTGGCTACAAAGAAGGAAATGCAGCTAAAATGCAAAGTCAGTACATGGCAAGTCAGTAATTTGAGTTCTTTTCATCATGGAGGCCAAATTATAGAGAGAGGAGTCTGCCTAACCAAAACCTATTGTTAACATAAATCCAAACCTTTATAGGATAAAAAGGAAGTTGTTGCTGATTTTAAAGGTAAAACTAAAACTCAATCTACTCGTAACCATGATATTAAGTGTTTTAGGTGTTTGAGAGTTGGACACAAAGCTTTACAATGTCCAAACAAGCAAGCCATGATTTTGTGATATCATAGAAAGATTGAAGCCAAAAGTGATGAATCTAAAGATGATGACATATCACCACTTGAGGATTGTAATGATAGGGATGTAGAGTATCTGGTTGAGGGCAAATTATTACTTAAGGTTCAAACCAAGGAAGATGATGTGGAGCAACAAGGGAGAATATCTTCCATATGAGATATCATATCAATAACAAGGTACATCATATGATTATATATAATGAAAGTTGTGCTAATGTTGCTAGTATTATGCTTGTTAGAAAATTAAATCTGAAAACTATTAAGTGTCATAGACCTTATAGGCTTTAATGGTTGAATGAATATGATGATGTAAAGATTACAAAACAAGTCTTGGTGTTATTTTTTATTGGAAAGTATTTTGATAAGATTTTGTGTGATGTGATTTCTATACATGTGAGTCACTTATTATTAAAGCATCCATGGTAGTTAAGTATGAGGGAAATAGATAATGGGCTTAGGAATGGGTATACTCTTGTAAAAGATGGAAAATACATCACACTTATACCATCATCACCTAAACAAGTCTATAAAGACCAATTAAAGTTAAAAAGAGAAGGCGAGGCTAGGGGGAGTGAAAATGCAAGTAAGGTGTGAGTTTAGAGAGAAAAATAATAGATTCATAAAAGAGAGTAAAAGAAATATTTTCGACTGATAGTGAATGTAAAACATGAGGAGAGTAGAAAAAAAGAGCAAGAAAAGAAGAAAATGTGAAAAAAAAAATAAAGAAACATGTAAGTTTTTATGTGAAGGAGAGTGAAATCAAAAATGTTTTTTTTTTATTTTAACAAGCTGATGATTGAACTTTTATACAAAAAGACTTATTTTAACACTAAAAAACTTAATCCTTTTCTTCTTAGCATGATTGTGTCTTCATTACAGGAATTTAAAGATATGTTCCCTAAAAAGATTCTTAATGTTTTGCCACCAATAAGAGAAATTGAATATCAAACTTCGAGCTATCATTCCTAACTAAGTAGCCTATCAAAGTAATCTCGATGAGACAAATGAACTTTAAAGGCAAGTAAATGAGCTAATGTCAAAGAGGTACATAAGAGAAAGCATAAGTCTATATTCTGTTCTAGTGCTACTTATGCATAAAAATGATGAAATTTAGAGGATGCGTGTTTATTTTTATATTGTCAACAATATTACAGTAAAGTATAGGCATCTCATTCCTAGACTTGATGATATGTTAGAGAAATTGCATGGCTTCTGATGATATTATAGCGAAGCAAAATGGTCAAGGGGAAGGATGTTTTGATGATGAGTTTCTTCTAGGTTGAATCTAGATGAAGATTATATATGGGTTAGTGTTTGTGGGTTACAGTAGCTGCAGGAGTTTTAGATTGTAGTTTGTAGATATGAATGAAGACTGGAAATATTTTTTTTCCTGGGTTTAGCTGGGATGATCTTCCTAGAAAATTAGGATCTTTCTAGTGTACTTTTTTCTCTATGTTTTATTTTCCTTCAGTGTTCTTGTGGAGCCCCTATTATTTTCGGAATCAATGACATTGTTTTAAAGAGAAAAGGTTAGGATCATGAGAATGACTCTTGGAACTTAATTTAAGGAATTGATTGCAGATTTAAGCTAAAATTCTAGGATTGAGGAGCTAGGATTGTAACCAAAGAAAATCTATATTTTTAACTGTTGAATGAATTTGAAAAAATATAATTGTTTTTTTAGGATTGAGAGCAGGAATTGGAGGAATGGAATCTAGGTTTAATTACTGGTATTGCTTGATTCAATTGGACTTAATATCAATTAATTGGGACTAAATTGAATCATTTTGACAAAATAATTGGACTAAATTTGATCGAATTAAGTCATTTGGAAACAAATGTACTGAGATTATGAATTAGATAAAAATAAAGGTCCCTAGAATATTTCATCATTTTCATTACAATCCCTTGCTTTTGGATTTTTCAATCTTATTCATTTAAGATATTTAATCTTGGAATTTATTTCAATTAAACTCTGAATTGAATTAATTGATCTTTCCAATTTCAAATTAGTCATTGGTTTCCCAAAATTTTAAAATCACTTTTTATTTTCAATTATGTCTTTAATTGAATCAATTTGGACCTCAGATTTAACCACTTGTTATAAATTCATCCTTGGTTTCTCAAATTATAAATTTTGACCGATCTAACTTGTAATTTGGATTTTTCTCTTCAATCATGTCCTTGATTGACTTTTAAATTTGGCCATACATTTCAAATTCATCATTAACTCTTTAATTTTTCTTTTATCTTAGCCAAATTAAGTTCTTCTTTCATTTCTTTTCCAATAAGTTTTCAATTCCAACCCAAACCATTCTTATATTTAATTGATCTTCCCAAACTTAATCTCTAAAATGTGAAACTCAATTACCGGTCCAATTTTGCACCCAAATATTTTTTTTTTGTTTTTTATATATTTTTTGTATTTTTATGATTATTCCTATCTTAGCTTGACACACAAATTAAATAAAAGTGATAAAAATAAAGACATGATTAAAATTGATGAAATATATTTAAAAGACTTATTTTTTTTTGGATTTTCTATTTTTTAAAATATATACAAAAAAGGAGGTTAAGATTTGGGTTATGATAGCTGTCCTCTCTTTATAATACTTACGGTATAAAATCTTGCAAAAAACTTTGTGTAGGAAGCTTGTAAAGAAAAGAAGTGTTTTGACATGGTCCTAATGTCAACCTTATCAATGAAAAGTCTTGCAATGGTAAAGGGATCCTTCCAAAGGAAAGGTCAAATATTTTTGAAAATTATATATTGAAAACAAAATGGATCAAACGCCTTTAAGTTCAACAGAGGGATCCGACACCCTTGAAAATCACATAGTTGGAAAGAAAGGGATCCAACACCCTTAAATTCTAAAAAAGGAATCTGACACCCTCGAAGATCTATGTTTGAAATGAAAGAAATACAACACCTTAAATTTTAATAGAGGGATTCGATACTTTGAAGTTCAACAGAGAGATCCAATTTTCTCATAAACTATATGTTTTAAACGAAAGGGATCTGACAACATTAAGTTCAATAAATGGACCCAACATCTTTGGAGATCACCTTAAATTCCAAAAAACATATTTGACACCCTAAAAAACCATATGATTTTAAGTATTTTAGAATGATTTTATTATAATAGGTGACCTATCCAAGATAGTCTTATTATAATGAGTGAACTACCCAAGATGGTTTGAGAAATATGAATTTTTTTCAAATTGATCTAAATGCAACAAGTGATCTATCTACTTGGTGTGAAAAATATGAAATTTTTTCAAGGTCTCATGTGACCTACTTAGTTATGAAAAATATAAATCTTTTTCAAGATGGTCTCAAGTGATATGCCTGATTATGAAAAATATTTTTTTTTTTCAAGATGTTTTTATTGAAAAGGTAACCTACCTGTTTATGAAAATATAAATAATTTTCAAGATGGTCTCATTGTAATGGGTAATCTACTTGGTTATGAAAAAAATAAAAATCTAGTCGTTTAGAAAGGTGACTTACCCCACGGTTTAGAATTACTTACCTCGCTATATGATTTGTCTTAAGATGTCCTAATTGCAAGGTTTTTTTTTTATAATCGGAGGGTTAAAATTGATGCTTCGTGATGATAGTCTTAAAAATTAAGATTCCTAGAGACAAGGTTAACTTTTCTTCCTAATTTCAGGGTTAAACTTGAGATTCTTAGTTTGAAATATAGGTTCCCATTGTTTGGCAGTCCATCTTTTTCAATGATGGCAAAGCTTATCATTTCTTTCCTTTTTGGTTTGTTGACTCCTCAAACCTATTGAGTTTGTGATGTGATCACCTTCCAAGATATGCTAACATCATATTTGAATGATTTACAACTTGACCCAACAAGAATTTACCTTGAAAAATCAAAGTTATACGCAATGATCACTCCTACCCTATACCTATAAAGAGATGCAAATGAGTAGTATAAAATCATAATGAAGTTGATCAATCATTGAAAGAGTTTGCAAGTTCAATCAAGAACTTAGTATGAGAATCACTCAATCACACAAAAGATAGCAAGAATGTCTATTTCTTTATTAAAACTAGTCTCTCTTCAAAAAATTTCTACAAAAGAGTATTTATACTAGAAAAAACTCTAAGTTTAATAGGATATCTCTAATGAATATAGATAAACCTAACAAATAATAATAATCCAATGAACCGAAATTTAAATAAAGGCCTTTATACCTTTAAAAGGTCTAATAATAGCTAAAATATAAATAAAACAATAGCCTAACTACTTTAAATAAGACTCAAGTCATTTTTGTAATTTGCTGGTAGAATCGAAGTTCAATTCAAACGCATTGTTTTCTCTCATCTTAATGAATTATAAGGCATGACATATATCACTAAAAATTTATGAATGTTTACTTTCTAATACAAATACACTCACATTAAAAATAAATTTTAGCTCTAATTATGACTAAAATAGTAGCCAAATGTGAAAACTAGCATATTTCAATCTTCTTATTATATTTCTTTTGTAATAACAAAATGCCCACTTACAAGCCTTTCTTGAACATGAATTAAATTAATCATGACATGTATTTCATTATTTAATATCTTCCTGATGTTCACCTTAGCCCATGTGTCTTGAAAAAGTCCATCGGAAGCTTATTTGAACCTCGTAGCTCTAAATATTGTTAATGAACCAATTGGAACCTCTAACGAATCTTTTAGTGTTGCTTGGATCACATAGATTGCAATATGCAAATCTCTTCTCAAATATAAGCTTATAGCCTAGGATTTTCATAATGTATGTTACCCCTTGTTTGCATTACTAGAGGCTTTCTATTTTGCTGATCAATTTGAAAGGATTAACTGTATTTCGATTATGTCACAACCTCCTAGCTTTAATGTTATAAGCATTATATTTCATGGAAAGATTTGAAAGAATTATGGCATAGCCCCTACGGGTAGTATTTGTGTGTCGTTCCTCGTCTACTTTAATGGAGAAGCAATGTTATATTTTCTCATTTTTTAAAAGACTTCATCAATTCCTCTATCGCCGAAGACTATTTCAAATTACTCTTAATTGATCTGACTGTGTACATCCTTTTAGCACTCATTGAAATGCATTTATTTGGCAATATTTTCATCAGGTATTATAATCAACTTTCAAAGAGTAAACGACTCTTTAGTCACAAAGATGCCTTCTAATTTGACCATACTCCTTAAGTGTGGTGTTACTCTTAACTATTAAGGGAGTTCACTAAATCATCATCCATTATCATGGACTATTTTGAGCAACATCACCCCTAACTAATCTATATAGCATTCAGGAAATAAAATTGGGAACATGGAACTTCTTTGGTACAACCACATTTAAGACCAGACACAATTCTACGGCCTGTCCTTAGTCATACAAGTCTACCCCTTCAATAGCCAACCCTGAATTTTATTGGAGACCTTGAGCTTGTTCTACCACCCTTTCCTCGAGTTAAGCTGGAACAAAAGTGAGAGGTCTCTTGGAAGGACCTTCACTAAAGGTATTTCTAAGTGTTTGCTCGAGTAAACTAGTGATGCAAGCCACGCTAGCCTTCAGAGATTCCAATTCTTCTTGAAAATAACCATCACGATGAGGACATTCTTCATCTTCCATATTTCTCAGTTGAAGTCAAGTGTTGTAAACTTTATAGATTGGAACTCTTTGAAAATCTATATTTCAACCTAGTGCATGTATGTATGTTATTTACAATTAATAGATGTATGCGTATGGACACAAATACGTGTCAATGCACATCGTGTATGGATGGTAAAAACCCATAGTCTAATCATCTCAAACTCTTTTTATAAAAGCCATGGTTTTAGCTAAGAAAATCCTGCAGATTTCAGGATTATTGATAAGGTCTATCTTGATGCAAAATGAATTATTGGGGAGTTCGTTTCCAAAAGGCATGTTTTAGGCCATTACATGAAGGATAGACTCATTACCTGGTTTTAAAAGGGTCTAGAGTTGTTTAGTGACTACCTTTTGTGAAGGCAGTATAGGGGCCTACAAAGAATGGTTGGGGCACAATGTGACCGCCATTACCAATTAAATACTTAACTCATGATTGGATAATTCACGAATCTAAACCCTAACTGAAAGTTATAAGGCAAACCGGTACTCCTTACTTAATGTAAAAATAGGTTTATTCACAAAAAATAAAATGCACGAAGGCATTAATTGATACCCGATGTACCTATGCATGAACAAGAAGTAAAAATACATGCTAAAGTAGTAAAAATGCGAGCTAAAATTAAACATACCAAAATAAATAGTAAAACAATCAAACAAGCAAAACTTAGTCCAACCAAATAAGGTGTTCCCTATTGGAGTTACCATCCTGTCGCGAGGCGTACGTGGCGTCAAGAACGGCAGGTCTGCCTCCTGTAAGTGGTGTGTGTAAAGGGGTTTTGGGTGTAATTATAAAGTTATGATTAAAAGGTTAAAAAGTCACCACCTAGTATTATAGTTACTAGAAAACCTATGGTTTACGAGAGTCCGAGTAAAAAACTGGTTGTGCAAGGAAAAAACGTATCACCCCTAGTGCACCTTACCTAAGATAAACTACATTATTATATGATTATTTTTCTAGGTCAAGTTTCTTTTCGGTTGTCTCTTATATGGTTCAAGGTAGATCTCTCTTCGTGAGAAAGTCACCACTTTATCAGGTTAAATCCGAACCGTTTTAAAGTTTAAATTTTAAAATCACATTTATTTTGCACTTGTGTATTTAATACCTGAGGGTATACTTTACAACATAATTTTATATCCCTAAATATTAAAATCTACAACTAAATCCTACAATTTAAATATAAAATAAACAAAATAATTAGTGAAGGATCTTTGATATTTTAGCCAAACCCTAACGGATAATCATAAACTGGTTATGATATCCATTTTACATTTTAAAACATGAGAAATATGTAAATTTTTTAATGAAAATATGCTTAAAAAATTTTTAGGATTCAACTGTAGAGGAAATTAATTTAAAATTTTTTGATTTTTTTTTAAATTTTCAAAAAAAATTTAAGAAAAATTTCGGAGAAAACCAGGTATTTTAATATCAGATATGTACCTTATAGTGTAAATATACAGCCCGATATTATGCAAAATTGGTAGAAAACATGCGAGAAAATCATAAAATTTTTTAAAAGGATTTTTGGAAAATTTTGTACTTTTTTGTTTTTTTATATTTTAATATTATTAAATAATTAAATAATTATATTATTATAAAAAAAATATTAGGCTCAATTCGGCCCAGTCAGGTTGGATGGGCTGACAGGCGGTCCAACAGACCTGGCTTCTCTCTCTCTCTCTCTCTCTCTCTCTCTCTCTCTCTCTCTTTCTCTCTTTGATGTGGGTTGGACCTGGCCCAACCATCCAGGCTAGGCTGGAATGGGTCCAACCCGACTTAGTCGAGTGGGCTGACTGGCGACCCAACATATTCTTTCCTTTATTGGGTTTGGGCCAGACCCAGCCCAGTTATATGGGTTGGGCGTTATAAGCCCGGCCTAAGCCATATAGTTAAAACAACGTTGTTTTGATCAAAATACGTCATTTTATTTAAATGAAATACATCATTTTAGCTTTTAGGGTTTTAATTTAGGGATTTAACAAAATTTCAATTTAGTTCCTTGACTTTTGATTTGTTTTAATTGCATCCCTAATTCGCCTTGTACTTTTAATTTGATGCAATTTTGCCCTTAAAAAACTTCAACATCATCCCTGAATTTCAATACATTTTTTTTCAACATTCAAATAAAACTCATACAAGCTCACCAAAGTATCTTTAACCTTATTTGTTAACAATTATGTTTTGTCATAATCATACAAGTCACCAAAATAAAATTTCACATATTTCTACTTGAAATGTGGATCTAAGACATTAGCCATATATAACAAAAAATTTTGATTTACTTCACAACCCCAATACTTCTCAAACTTTAACATCATATTCATCGTCATTCCACTTAAAAGATTATCTTTATTTTTATATAATTGCAACAAGTTTGTATGCATGTAAATCAATTCATTGAAGAAAGAATTTGATGTGACATGCAATGAGCCATAAAATCTCAATGTAACCATGTAAAAGATCTTTAAGAAGTTCACCAAAGTTCTAGCATTTTCTCAATCCTCCAAACTAGGTGGCCCTATGTTTTTTTTATTCCCCTTTGAATCAACCTCCAAAAAATAACTCATATACCTAGGTTCTTTTTCACCTAACCTCACAAGAAGAATGTCCAAAACCAAGAAGAATTTTAGCAGCTTCCAGGCTGTTGCATTTATGTTCCTGTCTAAGAGCCAAGGGATGGTCTTGATTCTTGAAATAGTGGGATCTAATATAATACAAACATTTCTTGCAAAAATCTATAAATATATTTTCTCATTTTATAAATAACTCTAAGCAATTTATTAAAAAACTATCATAATTTTGTTAAATAATAAATGTGTGAAACACAATTCAAGAAATTAGTTCGTAAGAAAAGTTTAATAAAGACAGAAAACAATATTTATCATTGCCAGAAAACAAAAGGAAACGAAGAACAATAAATTGTGGCTTATGGGTTAAGGAATCACAAGGAATATAAACCATGGTTTTTAATCGTATTTACATGCTTTCTTGGAATATATTCATGAAAATTAATTGTAAGTCTTTGCATAAATGTGGGAGAACATGATGAATGTCGAAAACATTGAATAATTTTATGGAGCAAATAAGAGCGACTCAAGCTCAAAATCCCTCTCAAACCCATATGACCCACTTATTTCCATCTAAAACAAATCTAATAGACAAACAGCAGATCTAAATTTAAGCATATTTCTAGAATTCCAAATCAACCAAAATACCACTTTAACAAATACACAGATATAGAGCATATGCTAAAAAAAATAAAAACAGAGATTGATAGAAAAAAATAAAATCATACCTGGTGTGATAAGACTAAGGTTGGGTGTGAGAGAGGGAGGTGACTTGTTTCCTAGATCTAGAGGTTAGGTGTGGTGTGTGTCATGCTCGTGTGGGAGACTGGAAGAGGGATGTGGCTGGTTTGTTAGATCTGAAGATGAAGATTGAAGGTCTACCAGTAGACAACAAGAGTCAAAAGAATGGAGATGAAGATTGATTAATTTGATTTTGTTAGACAATTTTGTTAGACGATGGGGAAATTATTTTTGAACAGGCTGAGAGTGTGAGAGATTTTGAGATTGAGACTTGAGAATGAGATCAGTGAATTGTGAGGGTTGAGAGGGGGTGGCTGGACGCGGATAGGTATTGCTAGGGTTGAGAATTAAAAAGCATTTTATTTTTTGTATTTATAGTACCTCCTTAACTGAACCAGTTTAGTTCAATTGGGGTTTTGTCAGTTTCAGGTTTCTCAAACCGAAACCAAACCGAACAAAACCAAATTTTTTTTTAAAAAAATAATCGGTTTAATCAGTTTTTTTATGGTTCGTTTTTTAATTTACTTTTTTCTTAGTTTTCTCAGTTTAATTGGTTTCTTGGTTTTTTTACTCACCCCTACCTGATTTCAATCAATTAAACCCCCATAATTCGACGTCTTTTGCAAAATAGTCATTGGTTGCGAATTTCTTCAATTTAGCCTTTAATTAACCCAAAATGTTTTATTTTTTTTGTGATTTTACCCCTGATTTAAATCATTTGGCTTGGTAAAAAAAAATCCAATCCTCTAAAATTCCAATCTTCTCAATTAAGCCCAAATTGGACTTCTAAACTTAATTTTTCATCAATTAAACCCCTAATAAAAATGAATTTGACCCATTTAAAGTATAATTAAGTCTTTGCACCTAATTAAATCCTTTAATTGGACCCAAATTAATTCTTAAACATAATTAAATTCTCAATTTGGCCCATGATTAAATCAAATTGGCCTATTAAAAATTTCATATGTCTATGAGCTTAATTTTTATACAGATTCATCCAAAAATCATTTAATTTGACCTTGAATCCACATTATTTCTCCAGTTTTGGTATACAGGGGTATGATTAGGTTCCTAATTTGTCAAAAATTTCATAATGATTTTTTTGTATATTTCGAATCTTACCCAACTTGTTATTGCCAAAATATCAGTCTTCTTACTATTATTATTTCACTACAAGACTTCACAGTTTTACCGACGAAAACATTCCATTGGTGTGTGATTAGAAGTTCGTCGGTGATTTATTTACCGACATCCTCACCGACGGATTATGTCTGTCGCCTTTCCCTTCATCGATGATTCCCCTTACCGTCGCTATATCGGTCGGAAACACAAAAAAACCATTTACCAATGGTTTTACAGACGGAAATTGCGCGCAAAAAAAAGATTCCCACTTGAAATATACCGACGGATTTTTATTCCGTCGGTCATATCGTGATTTACCGATGGTTACATACCATTGGTAAAGCTGTCGATAAATACCAACCGAATATATCCGTCTATAAAGTCATCGGTAAGTGTTGCAGCTACTGTCAAATGCTGACGGATTAAGTTTGTCAGTAAGGCTCTCAATGAGTGTTTAAAATACCGACCGAATATATCCGTCTGTAAATGCGTCGGGAATGCTACTGTCAAATGCTGACTAATTTATTCCGCCGGTAAAACCCTTGGTAATAGTTTTTTTCTAAATTTGTTTTTAAAAAATTATTTAGAATATATAATATAAAACTATATAAATTAATGGTAATACAAACCAATTATGCAAATAAAATTTATATTGAACATCAAAAAGAAAAAAAATCAAAGTTAAATAATATTCATTACAAACTGAATATGTTTCAAAAAAAATATTAAATGAAGTTTTAAAGGTAAATAATGTTTATTACAAATTAATATAAAGGTGGAGCTGGAGGAGGAGGAGGAGATTCTGGAGGAGGAGGCTGGTGGTTATACGGCCAAAGAGGATTAGGCGCACATGTTCCACTATATGTTGCCATGATCATGACCATTTCACGAACTGTTCATAAGTCGTTTTTTGTTGTTCATAAGCCGCTTTTTGGTGTTCATACTCTGTTTTTTGTTGTGCTCGAGGCGCTCTGATTTGTTCAGACTCCGCTCTTTGTTGTGCATGAGACGCTTTGAGTTGTGCGTACTCCGCTGATAGGTGGTCGTATTTATCAGTGAGCTGAGCCGTGTGTTGCTGCAAGACCATGAACTCCTTAGATTGGGAGCTCAATATTGATTGGGAGCTCAATATTGATTGGGAGCTCCCAACAGTTGAAACACTACAGGTCGATCGCAAGTTGTCGACCGTAGTGTTAGAGAGCCCATAAACCCGATTTTTATCGGGTCCACCTGACGATCCAACCTCCATCCACAAATCCGGATCGAATTCCGGATGGGTCAAAATATTGTCCTTGTATCTCTCCCTCAATCGATTATTATAGGTCTCCTGAAAATAAAAAAAGTAATCATCATATTCAATTCAATAAACATAATAACTTACAAAATAAAATGGTTGAACAAACATGCCATGAAATGTTGAGCACGGTTATCAACGAACTGTTGCGCTCCCTTTTGGCGGTCTTGACTCCGCATGTGTGTCTTCATAAACAGCTCCATCAGGCTCGGCTCACATCAAAGAGACACAACCTATAATGAAAAAAGATATATTAACAACAACTTAATTTAACGATATATTTCATTTAAATTAATCTTACCATCCGTTTCACATGTGCAACAAATGGAACGGAGTCGCCAGTATGCGTTGTCACCAAGCCATGAATTGGCCGATTCTGGTTGCCAGCACCGGACTGTGAGCGTCGTGTGAACCGCTCAGACATCACGTGCTCAAGATAGTGCGGCCATATATCTTTTGGGATGTATATCGGTTTGAAATCCCTCCAAACCGCAACATCGTTCCAGCCTTGGAAACCCCTATCCCTTGCAGTTTTTTTTGCCCTTTTTTATGCTTCATACCAAAAATCACGCAACCTACTTCACGCAACCAAAAATTACATTTCAAAACATAAATTTTTGTCTAAAAAAAATCTTGAATTGTTTTCGATCTTACCTAGTTGCTGTGTGATTTTCCCACACCCTCCTCACAACAGTGTTATGCTCACTGTCCTGGTAGAATTGTGCTGTGTATAAATAAACAAGTTTAAATAAAAATAATAATTTATTTACAATTATATTAATAATTTATTAGAAATAAGTTGAAAATTATAAATTAACACCAACCTGAAATCTGTCAAACCATGCATTAATTTGAGGCATCCATTCAGGATGTTTGGATATCTGACTCCATTGAAACAATGGAATCTCCATCGACAATTTAAACGCCGATGATATTACTCGGGGGGCCTCAATGTTTGTGAACCTGAAAATAAATGAAATAAATTAAATAGTGATTACTTCATAAATTATGTTGTAATTTTTTTTTAAAAAATAAAACCTTAACAAACTTACATTGAAAGATCGTCCTTCCACTGTGCCTCGTACTTGTGGGTGAATTGATTTCGTTGCGAAGGCACGCCGCCTCTGCGCTGTGAAGTAGCGCTGGAAGAGGCAGCATCGATTGACGACGCAGGTGGTGTAGGTACCTCTTCTTGAGAGGCACCTAAGGAAATATCATCATCGCTGCTAGACGAACTAGCTGCGACTGTACGTGAGGGACCAGCTCTAGTTTTCATTTTACGCATCTCCATAATTTTATACAAATAATTATATAATTAAATTCAAATGTTAAAAAAAATTGACAGCACCTCCCCTATACCGGATACTACTCAAATCCACAAACCTGCACATATTAACAAAAGCCACAACTAATTGACCCAATCTATACTAATTATTCCAACATATTCAATTACTAATCCTAAGGTAAATTTAATATTAAGAATTACAATTCAACAAATTATTCAATAATTATGCCAATACAACAATAAAATATATTCAATAAAAATAAAAAACTGTAGAATAACAATTAAAATTAATGGAAAAAATTAAACATAAATCATGCAATAATAGAGTAAAATTAACAATTATTCCAAAATATTCAATTACTAATAATAAGGTAAATTCAACATTAACAATTACAATTCAAAAAATTATTCAATAATTATGCCAATACGACAAAACAATAAATTAAAAAAATTCTAGAATAACAATCAAAATAAATGCAAAAACTTAAACACAAATCATGCAATAATAGAGTAAAATTAATAATTATTCCAACATATTCAATTACTAATTCTAAGATAAATTCAACATTAACAATAAATATTTAACAAATTAACTAATAATAATTATGCAAATACAACAATAAAAAATATTCAATCAATTCAAAAAACAAAACTATAGACTTTAGGAATGAAATATACTTACTTTAATAACGTGTTGAATTCAATATTTTATCTACATTACAAAAAAATACACCAAAACAAAAAACATAACAAAAAAAATAGCAAAAAAAAACCCTTAAAGTAAAATGAAATAGAAGAAATACATACCTTTTAAACTGATGAAGATTCATAAGAAAACTTGCTAGAGATTGCAGGTGAAAACTTTGAAGAACGGAGAGGAAAAGAATCGAAATTTAAGGTGAAAAACTCAGGAGAAGAAAAAATGAACTGAAGGGGCGGTTGCTGGAACTTATATGGCAATTTTACTGACGAATTCACCAACGGATATAAATTAATTATTATTTTAATTTATTCCATCGGTAAAGTGTCAAAAATCCGTCGGTATTTTTTGAATTTCACACCAAAATTTTTAATGACCCTCCATATTTTTCGTGGTCCGTCGGTAATTCCGTCGGGAAGATGACACGGTCAGAGATGCATTTAATGCACACCCCTTTGGAATTCGGACAGTTCATCGGTAATTTTGTCGGTAATATTGACCCGCCGACAACTTACCAACGGACTTATAGTCGTCGGTATGGGCGTCGTTGATTTTGGCATTTCAAATAATTATTTTCGAACTCTCTGTGAAATGCTGACGGACTTAATCCATCGGTATAAGCGTTGGTGATTCAGACATTTCAAGTAATTATTTTCGAACTCTCTGTGAAATGCCGATGGACTTAATCTGTCGGTATAGACGTCGGTGATTGTGGCATTTCAAGTAATTATTTTCGAACTCTCTGTGAAATGCCGACAGACTTAAGCCGTCGGTATAGACGTTGGTGATGGTGGCATTTCAAGTAATTATTTCATGTTACAAAATATATCATACATGATCTATAATTATTTCAAGTAATTATTTCAAGTAATAAATATTTCGTGTTACAAAATATATCATCCATAATCTAAATTATATGAAAGAAAGGGTTTTACACAGGGCTTCATTTTGATTGTTAATCAGAATTTTCTTCTTCTTCATCATCAATTGAATTGTCATCACCTTCATCGCAATCTTCAATATGGATATTTGCTTGTTCGCTAGAGCTCAAAACAACATTCAACTCCTCTGCGCCAACATCAACAAGACTATCATCGAAAACACGAAAATTTGAATTTTCTTCCAATTCAATCGAAGGAGCAACTCAATATGGTTTAACCAACTCACTAACTTAAAAGACTTCATCTCGCACACTTATGTTTTCGTTCTCATCCTGAACAACCTCGACACGACCCCAGGGTTTTGTTTTTAAAACAGACAACCAATTAACTCTTGATCGATCCTTTCTAAATGAAGGGGTGTATGTGTAATAAACTTATTGACATTGCTTTGCGAAAACAAAGACATCGTTTATGTTGCGGAGTCTAGCTTTTGAGTTGATTTCGACCAGACCATAGTGCGGATCAACTCTGATTCCTCTATCAGTCGTGTCATACCAATAGCATTTGAATAAAAACACTATATTCTACTCATTATGATATTGCAGTTTGACGACCTCTTCTAATCTACCATAGTAGTCAACTTCTAACTCACTACTAGTGGATCCCTTAACACAAACACCGCTGTTGTATGTCTTTCTTCCTTACCCGTATTCTTCAGTATGAAAAACATATCCATTGATAAAATACCCGTTGTAGCACTTACATTTTCTTTCAAGCCTTAGGCTTAGTGAAGACAATGACTTAGGCACACTCCTTCCCATTTGATAAACCTTGTATGTAATGTACATCAATAAACAGTAAATGAAGGAGAATCTCATAATGACATGCATACGTATAGGAATTTTACAAGTTAGAATGAGTTTGTGATAGTGCTTACATGTGTTCTGAACCACGTGGCAAATTGTTCATCTTGTAATTGAAAGATCTAGGATTCGGTTAGCTATGAGTTATTGGAGAGCAAATATTGTCGATGTTGCCTGCAAGTGATAGTGAGTGTATGATATTACAATATATAATTAACAGTATATTACTCACAAAGTTTAATTCGTATTACACATATATAAACTTACTGAATAAAAGGTCTCAGCTCATCACAGTTAAATAGAACATAGTTGTGTGCTTGTTTGAACTCTATTTCCAACAAATATCTTCCTCTTACTGCATTTTTAGGTGTGGGTCGTCTAGTATTGGAGAATATTGACAAGTTCCCACTGGAAGGCACTTCACCGCCATCATCATGCCGTGGAACGCGATTGATTCTTGTTCTCAGATAAGGTTCGAAATAGTACGAGTTAAATGTTGAGATCTCCTTAACAATATAGGCCTTACATATCGAAGCCTCAATGTGCGCCTTGTTCTTAACCTTTTTCTTGAGATTAAATAAGTACCTGCATTGAATTAATCAAGTATTTTCAATTAAGAAAAACATAGAAAATACTTTTATATATGAATTACATTGCAAGTGTAATATCTAACCGTTCGAATGGGTACATCCATCTATAAGTATTAGTGTTGGACATTGACTGACATTACTTTGATTCATTCTCATTGCATCCATAACCATATTTCTGTAAGGATTAGTGTTGTCATTTGTCGCTTCATGCACGTTGTTAGCACTAGAAGTAGACTCAACCACCATTTCTTCCATTCTCCTCTTACTACCAAATACTTCTCCATGTGCATACCAACACTGGTAATTCTCCATAAAACCTTTGTGTAGAAGATGCATCATTACAACATCTGGATGCAAATACTTTTTATTTTGACACTTCTTGCATGGACATCTAATACCGCCTCCAGTAAAATTTCTAGGAATAGATGTTGTGAAATTAATAAAACCTTAAACCCTGTTACAATAATCCATCCTCCGCAATCCTTGGGGTGAATCTCGATACATCCATGAACGATCATCCATGACTTATATCGAACCTCTATAAAATTATGATGACATCATGTATTAATTAACTAAGTTAGGTAAATAAACTTGCAAAAATATTACTTTACCTCGAGATTATCCAACAAACCAATCACAACTTCTTATAAATATTAAATATTCATTATAATTTATCAACGTCCATACAAATTAAAATATATAAATTTACAAAAATTACCACTCCGCAATACCATTGATAAAACTTTAAATGGACACATTAAGCAAGCTATTAATTATTTCAATGCAGCACATGTACTTCGGTAGTTCCATAAAGTTTTAACAATTCACAAACAAATACAATCTTACAAAATCTAAAACAAACCATAACAGGTATAGAATTATACATTCATATACTACAAGTTTGTTTGAGAAATAACAATAAAACATGTACATCTACTAACAAAATACATATACTAAAAAAATAATAAAATTAACATTTAATTAAATGTTAAAATTTAAAAAGATAGAATTGCTTACAAAAATTGATAAAATCCGTCGGTAAATCAGAACACGGATGCTGTGACCACAAAACTTCAAGAAATATAACTTGTTGTGCTGATATGAGGGAGATTTTGGTTTAGGGGGGCTGGTTGTTTCAGATGGGGAGAGTTGGGATTAGGAAGAAGAAGGAGAAATAAGGGAGAAGAGGGTCGGCAGAGCTCACATATATTAACTTTTTTCAACGGTTTCACCGACAGAAACTCCGTCGGTGATTATGTCGGTAATTCTGATGGAAAAATCGATACATCACCATACGGATCTGGCATTTCAAATCCCTCAGTGATTCCGTCGGCAATTTAAATGGCGAACCGGTCACGTCACTGTACGGGCTGTCATTTTGAATCCGTCGGTGATTCCGTTGAAAAAAATAACCCGCCAAAACCTCCACGTCAGCGACCCGCCTTTTTTTAATTTAAAAACTTTTCCGTCCGTAAGTCAGTCGGTAACTACAGACAGAAACTTTCTATCGGTAGTTACCGACTGAATTACGGACAAAAAAGTTTTCGTCGGTAGTTATCGACTGAATTACGGACGGAAAAGTGTCCATCGGTAATTTTAACCTCAAATTACAGACAGGCATATTCCGTCGGTAAATCCGTTGCTATTTAGCGAATTTCTGGTAATGTTTATTTTAAATGAAAAAGGGTATGTCTTGACCTCAAACATGTTGTTCTCTCTCATATGAATGAATTACTGGGCCTAACATATATGGTTGTAAAGCTTGCGATGTCTAGTTTCCATTCCAACTTAAATCACAGAAACATTCCACCTATAGCTCTAAATATGTCCTAAATAGTATACAAAGGTCTAGCTTAACAGATTTGATAAGATTCTTCTAGTAATTTCAACCCTCTTAAATAATATGTTTCTAAACTCCATTTGAATAGAAAACTTACCATAATATATTTACATTTGTCTAGTATCTCCATGTAAAATTTCAGCTGGATTCAATGTATGGTTTGAGAGATATATTTGATCTCGCAAAACTAGTTAATAGACATTTTAAGGGCAAATTTGGACCTAACTTGGTTCGTATCGTCCTCCCCTTCTTTAAAAAGATTCGGCATTGAATTTGTATTATGGGAAACATCTTCTAAGGTCAACAAATCATTAGCAACCTAAAGAAAAACATCATCATCAAAACCAAGGAGAACCTTGTTAGTAAATAAGGTCCCCTGATATACAAGCTCTCCTTTTTAGCCATCTTTCCTTTTTTCAATTTCAATTACTCCTCATATATTTGCTCATATATTTGCTTAGATGTCAAAGATGCAAGAGTTATAGGTCTTCCATTCATCTCAAAGGAATACACCTATTTGTCACTCCATTATGAATACCACTCAATCATACTGTCATGGTCTACCAAGTAACAAATGACTGACTTGCATTGTCACACATCACATAACACCTCATCACAATATTTACCAATAGAAAAGGCAACCAAAACCTACTTATTCACTTTCACTTTAAAAAGCAATACTTAAAAAGAAGAAGGTATATTGAATAAAATAGCAAAAAGAAATTGCATATGAGGGGCTAACCATCCTTCATAGTAACTAGATGGTCTAATTATATTAAAACAATGTTTGAGTTTCATATAAATATCTAATTCTAATCTTGTATATATTATTTATATAAGATAAAGAGCTTTATACATTGAATTCTAAAGCAATCTAAACTTCTTCTCATTGATAATTAAATGAATCCTAAGTAATCCACAATGCCTGATCAATTTAATTTATTAAAAACCTTAGTTTGGAGTTGGATTTAACCTTCTAGTTGATTGTGCAAATTCGAACTCAAACTTATAGGGTTGATTGCTTTCATTTAATTGATCATGACTTTTAGTTATTTACGACTCCTTAAGCTTGGTTGATTTCATTGTTCATGATCAATTTCAACCTTCTTTCTCTTGTTTTGTAGTGAAAGACTATTAATTGTTCTTATATAGTTGATATGTAGATGTTTATTTTTTAAATAAACATATTTTAAATAATAAAAATTATTATTCAGAATTAAGCTGATGAAAAATAATAAAAAAACTACCAAGCAGACAACAAAGAGAATTTTTAATTAATAGTTATGGAATCGCTTATTAAAATTAAGCACTCTTCCATTGTAGATTGCTTGAGCACACCATTTTATTGTCAATTCTATTCTTCTTCCCATTATTTATTCTTTTAATTGAAATTTAGGTGATTTAATTAATTTATAACATGTTTGCCTTTCATTTATTAAAACCAAAAAAACGCATAAAATATATTTAAACTAAAAAAATGCACATGATATTAAATAATACAATATACAACTACAACGTTTCACTCACCTAGATTTTAAGAGTTAATTAAGTTATTAAAATAAATCTTATAAGTTTACCCACACACACGATGGGGGCATGAACCTAACTAGTATGCCCTATGACTGTAAGGCACCAGAGTTTATTCTCATATCAGAAGTTGAAAAAAATTGTTTGATTGAAGATTTGTGCATGAGACGCGCATAAAAGACGCAGTACTCTCAATAGGAGAAAGTAGATGCTGGCATACGTGGTCATGGGACCCCAACATGATGTAGGACATGTCATTAGCTGAAAAGCAAACTAATTTAACGCCGAGCTACGACAGCCTTTCATTAAAATATTTTCACGTGATCAACTGTAATTTGGATTATTTTTTTAATTTTTTTTAAATTAAGAATATAAATTTTTTTATAGTATAATTAAATTGAAAGATCTTAAAATTTATTAATTCGGTTTCTTATCTTAAATTCAATTAATGAATTTAATAATTTTATTATTTTTATAAATTATTTTTATTTAATTTTATGATAAAATTAAATTCTTATAAAATGGAGTATTAACTCTAATTGAGATAGTGAATATGAAGTAGAAAAAAGAAAACTCGTGAATTTTATTTCCTAACCAATCTAAAATCAAAGAAGAGTGAAATAAAAAAAATAATTAGAAAAATTAAAGGACCAAAAACTTAAAAAAAAAAAAATTCAGGTTCGATGGGTAAACCTGCTAAGTTAGTGAATCAGGTAACCCAAGTCAACATGTCAAACCCGCAAACCAGGTAATGGACTTCATTGAGATTAATAATTTCTTTTTTTTCCTATAAACTATTGTTTATTTAACTATATGATAACAAAAACAAACAATCACAACTAAAACATTTTTTTGAGACTATGATAACCTTATAGAAAATAAAATGAAACAAATTATAAAACTCATTTATCAATTAACCTAATATATATTGAATGATGAAATAAAAAATAAATTAAAAAAAAAAGTTAAACTCATCAAACTCGTTAATAGGCCTATGAACTTCCTAAAATTTAATAACATGTTTTTTTTTTAAATTATTTTTTTAACTATATGATAAAAAGAAAAATCGACGGTCGCATAATCTATTTCAATTAGAAAAAAAAGAAAAAAAGGTACGTCGCTAAACCCGCAAACCGGGAAAACCAAGGTTACCTCGCCAAACTCGCAAATTAAGTCATTAACTCAACAGAGTTTAATAACCTAGTTTTTTTAAAATTATTTTTTATTTAACTAAATGTTTTTAAAAATAGACCATATTGCTATGCTGAGATATTTTGTTTGATACCGAGATAACCATATAAAAGGTAAATTAAAATATATTATCAACTTTAAATTCCCATATACACATCATATAAGGACCATATTAATTAAAAAAATCAATAACTAAAGGAAAAAAAGGGGTCAAAATGCAAAAAAATAAAAATAAAAATAAAAATATAATAACGTTGGTTACTATTGTAATCTACATTACTAATGGGTGTGAGGAAACAGTATTTTCCCCATACCTTTTAGCTTTATACTTAATAGTTTTTTAATTAAACAATTCTTTTGAGAATTATGACATATAGAATGTTCTTTTATTTCTCTTTAAAATTCTTTTCACAAAAAAATATATTCTCCGATAAGAAACGAGTTTGGCCTCAAAAGTAGGGACAAAATATTTGAACTAGTTAATTACAACTTAGTTTTTATTAGGTTACTTATCATGCTACGTTGCAAGTCAGATTAATTTTTTTTAAGATATATAAAACAATGTCAAAGTAGCGAGAATTTCTTTTACATTGTTATTAAACTCAATTCAACGAGTTAAACTTGAAAACTACTGATCTGACTTTGTGTTTTTTAATAATACAAAAAAGACATAAACAAACAAAATCGAGGATCAATCTAAAATCAAGATGTTTTGTACAGTACAAGCACTATTTCTTAAACAAAAATTCATAATAGTCTTAAATAAAATTTAAAATAAAACATTCAAAGAAAATGTATTAATAAATGTCATAAAATTATATCAAAAGTGTATTAAAAATAAAATAAAAACATAAATTTTATATTAATTAAATATTTATGAGTTTTGTTTTCCATATTAGGCACTTATTCATTAAAAAAACTAAAGTTAAAATTCACATAAAAATTGAATAATAATTTTTTATTGTTTATTTAAATATAAATCCATAAAAATATTATAAAATAAAATAAAAATAGACAAAAGGAGCTCGTGGACCTGGCATAGGTAGCTTAGCATACTTAAATCTCTAAAAAACAAAGCTCAAGTGCATGTTTTTTTTAATAAAAGATAGACAATTTATTATCCATCTCTTCTTTTTTTGAGAAACAAATAAGCAAATGATGGGTTGTTTGCTTCCTAAAATTCGACTATCATTGAGACGGTTGAAAAATCAAGGGAGATGATTTTTTGGTCTAAAAATACTTTGTCAATTATTGTATTTATCTCCCCCAAAGACCTAAGTAAAGCTATTTATGACATCAAATAACCTAAAATAGGCTGAAAAACAAAAAATTAACTTGAGTTTATAAAACTTTCGAAGTCTAGATCTACTATCATTCCAGGTAAGGAAAAGACTAAATAACACTTTAATAAAACTTCTCTCATTAAATGAAACAATTTCAAACCGAAATTGACCTTTTTCATGGCTAGAATCAATGTTAACCAACTAATTTCTCTCTCTTTACTGTTTTCAAGTGAGTTTCCATCTCCTCTCTAACTCATGAACTAAAATTAGATAAAATAATTTTTTGTATATAAAATTTTTTTTCCTAGTGTGAGGTTGTCCCTATATTCTCTCCATATTTTATATTCTAGTCTTCTATCTTTGTATTTTGTGTTTTTACTATGATTTATGACCTAAATTCTTCTAATTTGTCTATTGAAAAGTTTGATTGAAAGGAAAAAAAGTTTGAAAATGAAAAACAAAAGTCAATTGGTTCATTATTTATATGAATAATTAAACCAATCCTATGTTATTAAAAACAATTACATAATTAAAAATTATAACTTAATAAATAGTAATATCGTTATTCTCCCAAGAATCTAAAGTTATAACCTCTACTTTATAATTAAGAGATTGGTTTGATAATTAACAAAGTATATCTAATTTCTTAACTTTTTTGTTTGAATATTTAAACCACTATCAAAAAGAATTTAATTTTTTAAAACACACGAGGATCAAACTAATATGGTATAGGAGAGTCCTTTAATGGTTATATTGATGCTGGGTTACTTGAGTTTAGATTGGCCATGCAAATGGGTGAAACTCATGATGTTGTTTGCTTTCAACTCATGGGCCAACTTTGAGGATGAATTTTTATCTCTTCATTGCATGGGAAAATAATCTTCTCCTGTGTGGTTTTGAAGTTCAAAATGTGATCTTTCCATATTATCCAACAATGCATGCATTTGAATTTTTTACAAGAAATTATATTTGTTTTAGTTTTTAAGATTTCTAAGTGTCTATTTGTGTTTCATAGAATTCAAAAATGTGTGGTAGTTAATATTTATCTAATTTTCTATCAAAGTCATTTATTTTGGTCTAATTATGTTATTTTAGGTTTTCCATATACTTGGAGGGTTGTTTCAAGTATATATTTATGATTTATACCATGTATGGGGATGTTTTAGCACAATTTGAATTGAAGTCTTTGACTTGGCCTTTCGATAACTTATCAAGTTTTGTATCTCCTATGTGTGTGGTGCACTTTTTCCTTAATCTTGTATCTCTAAAGTGGTGATTTGATTTGTATATTTAGAGTGATGAGCTGTTTATTTCTGTATCGTTTTGGCTTTATACTTTAAAGTGGTGAGAAAAAGCTATCATTTATATGAGTAACATGTTACTTTGCGATATTCATAATATCCTAGTATCAAGTTGATATTAGAACTGTGGATTTACAACCATGGTTATTCATGGACATCGTGTGCAAGAATTCAATAGGGACATCCATGCTCTTGAAATTGATGAAATGAGAAGGAAACTCTAACAACTTCATAAGCATATTGATCGACTTGAGAATCAAGAACATAAATCAAAGTATGTTAGTCCTTTCCTTTATATACAACACAATGATTTTAGTGATGGTTCTTCTTTTTAGCATAAAAAAAAGTAATAAAATACCAAATCGAGAATCTGATGTAAAAGTTAATGTTCTTGAAAATGGTTCTTCTAGATGATTATGGATGATATTGGAGGAGAAGTAATCAAAGTATGATTCTTTAGATGTAAAAGAAGTTATAAAATTTGAGATTTTTTATGATTCTGGATTCTTTATAGATTGGAATCAACCACTAAAATTCAATGAAGACAAGGAAAAAGATATTGTAGGAGAAGATTTTGATGCAAAAATCTTAATATATTATAAAATTAAGTATGCCAAAGAAGTTCATGTTATATCAGTTGAGGAGCACATTGTGAAGGTTGTTCTAGGTGTTTTTTTTTTATTGAAGCAAAATGCAAATGATGTGTTTCACATGTGATTAAGGAGAATTCTAAGATTCATGAGATTGAAGTTGATGTTTTTAGACTGAAAAGTAATGAATTGTCAATGTTTTCGACAATGTTTCAATTTATTTTTTTATTGGATCAAAACATAATAAAATTAATAAAGGTGGGGGAATCAAGTTGTTCTTAATTTCATGATAACTAAAGGAAGATCACGATATGAAAAGTAATGTTAAGGGATTCCAATTCAAGGCTTGCATAATGGATCATGAAAGTGCTTTGATTGGACATCCAAAAGGTCAAGAAAAGAACTATATGAACTTGAGGGTGAGTTTTTCTTAACAAGAAGAACTTGGCATGAGAATGTCCTCTAATTATTATTTGTCAAAGTTATTCATTTGGATTTCAATTATGTCATTTTGATGTTTTCCTATACTTGGAGGGTAGTTTCAAGTATATAATGTTGAATCAAACTAGATATTGAGATCTTTTGGCAAAATTTAACTTAAGAGTCTTTAACTTGACCTTTTAACAAATTATCAAAGTTCTTTATCTACTTTGTAAGTAGTAAACTTATAATGGTATATGTATCTCTAAAGTGGTGATTTATTTCGTAATTTTAGATTAAGAGTTTTTCTTTTTATTTCTTGAAAAAAAAACATGAATAAATTACAAAGAACATCAAATTAAAAAAGAATATCGATCTAAATATTGAAGAGTACTTAAAAATGAAAAAAAAAACACATATATATGAAATGTATTGAAATTGTATTACCTAGTTAACTCAATTGGACATGTGAGATCCTATATAGTATTTTGGCTCGGCCTTGGGATAGAAATAGAATGTTTGAAAAAAAATAATGTTTCCACGCATGAAGAACACCTATTCCTTTATGGGGTTGGAATTAATTGAAATAATTTGATTTGATTCTCTCATTCATTTGGGTGCATGGAAAAACAATAAACATTCCTAGTAGGGGTCCATCGGATTGGTTGGGCTGCATGTGCACCACGTTGGCTGACGTGAAATTGATAGACCGTCCCCGTATAGGTTAACTAAGGCTGAGCTTAGATTGTCCCCTCATGATCTATCTATAAGTTATCTACAGAGAAAGTGAGAGAGAACAGATTAAAAGCTCCTTTGCCTAAAGGATGCCGCATGACTCAATGCTGACGGTTATATTGGCCAAGGGAATAAAGCTGGTCTCAATTCCCGCTTCAGGATTAACAAAAAAAAAAAAAAAAAAGAACCAAACAAAGCCTCCACTTTACATCCTGCCGCTCTTCATCATCTCGAACATATTTTATATGCTTTTCTTTATTTCATACAATATGTTATATGCTACAGATTTATGAATTTAAGAGAGGAGAGAGAAGGGAAAAGCAAAGTCATGAATTCTTTGTACACGGAAGGCCGGTGATGGATTCCACGTCCAAAAGTAGGGAGGTGCCTTTCTTTGCAGCCAATAAGGGGAAGATCGGCAATATTGTTATAAATTCCATTACATATTTTCCCCCGAATAACAAAGAATATTACATACACAAATATGTCCTAGCAAGAAGGACAGCATATTAATGAAAAGGTTTGTAAAGAAATTACTGTTCTAAATACCTGGCATAATTACGATAAAAGATACTGTATATCGATCCTTTGTTGTTTCGTGGAAAGCAAGCTCAATTCATGATCGAGAGTAGTTCTGCAAGATGCTGGAATTAAGGGTTTAATGCTTTGTGGAAACAATTGCCAATATTTTGAGATTCATTGGTTCTTAAGTTTGTGCAAAATGGGAACTTCGCTTTCTGATTGTGGTGGTTCTGGGGTCTGTGTTTTGAAGGCTGCCCACAAACCTTAAAGTTTCTCACAAAAAAATAAATTTACAACTCTGTCGATCGCTTAGTATGGTCTTCTCATGAAAACATGGAACGTCAGGAAAATCATAAACTGCAAATACACCAAGCTTTCCATGCTTGTATCCTGTTTGACAGTAATCGCCATTTAAGGAGAAAAGGAAAGGAAATAAAAGAAAAAAAATTAGATTCTATTGTTTCACCAAGCAAGATTAAATAACAGCATTTGTATATAAATAAATATATCTCAAATTTTTCTCTTTAAAGGGTTGCAAATGGTTTATACAAGTATGGTCCTTTACATATGTGGCATACACCTTTTGGCCCAAGGTCCCGCATCGTATACATTTTTCTTATTCTTATGCATAAATTTAAATATTTAGACTAAAATCAAAAGAAGGATTAACGAATGCTTAATTAAATTGAAACCTACGTTTTTACCTTTGTGGCAGAGGAAGCAAGATCAGAAATGGAAGCCGATGATGGACTTGAAAGGGCTGAGATCCCCACATTGTAGACCATGGTACAATCAGGTTGAAAAAGGCCATAATTTCTCTCTGATGTTGGTCCAGGCTTCATATCCTCGTTGAACAAAGCAAACAAATAGACTTCTAGCTTCATGTTAGGCCGCAAAGGTGTACCTTCGTTCTTGAGTTGCCTCCTCAAAATATTTTTGCTATAGGCTGCTGCATTATCAACTATAGCACCAACTTCATCCGCGTCCCCTTTTGATGGCCAGCCAGTCTCTGACACCCCAACTTCAATTCCACCAAAACCCATTCTGGCAATTGCAAAAAGAACAGCATCGACTTGAGCATACAGCATATTGTCGTAGTGTAACTTGGTGTAGGGGTCAACCATGCCTGCGTTAGGGTTAAAGAGCACATAATCCAAGGGTACCTCATCAGGTTTATCCTTGTAAGCGAAATATGGGTATGCATTGATCCAAAATGGTGCTTTAGTGCTTGACAAGAACTGTAAATATTGTGACATGATTCCTGAGACCTCAGTTTTGAAACTGCCAGCTGAAGGAGGGTATGATTCAGCGAGGACCGCTAAAGAATTGGGTGTTGAGACTTGAATGTAAGTATCTAGGCCTAATTGAGCAAGTGCGCCATGAATGCTGACTATGGCTGGAACAACAGAGGCTAGTAATGTTGTATCACTGTCGGTGAAGACCTCATTTCCTACAGCGATTCCTGTAATTCTTGTGGCCGGAAAATATGGCTTGATGTGGTTACTAACCCACTGAAGGGCTTGTTGAGGATCCATTAGAACAGCTAGCATTTGGTTTTCAACAGTGACAATCAGCTCAACGTTGGAGTTGGCAAATGCTGTCAATACTTGAGGATTGGTATCATAGATTCTTGCCTTTGTGAGCTTAAGGGAGCTCAAGAGATCAAGAACCTTCTCTGGCTGTGGCAAATTGTTGCCAACTTGACCATAGTTGATACCAAGGGATGTGACTCCACGTAGAAATCCATAATTGTCTGTTAACAAAGCAGGCAATAATTAACATTACTGGAAACCCAATAAAAGAAGTAAAAAAAAACGTTGAAATGTACATTAATGTTGAGGCTTTGAGAATGAAACACTAAGGAAATATATAGAAATGCATGTAGTACCTGAAGAAGTTAGAAAAAGTAGAAGAAAAATATGAATTATGGCAATTCTTATACAAAACAACGCCATGGAGCACAGGGGAGAGGGAGACACAGAGAGAGAGAGAGAGAGAGAGAGAGATAGAGAGAGAGGGGGGGGGGGAATGAGGATTTTGGGAGTTCTAAACTGAGATGGGAAGAGAATAGATATAGAGAGAAGGGAGCCGTAAAGGGAAATTGTGAATTCTTTTCTTTACTTGTTCGAAATTTTTTAGAGGCAAGAGGTAAACTTCCTTCCCTGTGTTGCCTCTGGCTCTTGGCTCTTGGCTCTTACCTCTTAACTGGTTTTAAATGGCTCCAGGTGTGGTTTTTCTCATTTTCTTCGTCATGATGGCTTTTCTTTTGGACTAGTTTGTCTCTTTCCAATTCAGTCCAACCATCAATTGTCTATTGCCAAAAATACCCCCAGCCACTTTCTTCAGACAAAAGCAAAGGGAAACCCCGTAATTGATTAAATACACAGTCAAGCAATTGGAGGATCCTGAAATCTGGAGTGGGGTAAAAGTTAATTATTATAAACATTAGGGTGATTGTTTTTTCGGTTATTATTTTAATAAATATTTTTAGTTATGGCTTCAAAACAGATTTTAAATTAAAAATATGTATTTAGATAAAATTATTGTGAGATGAATTTTTACATTTAAAATAAATAAAAAATATCTCTATAAATAAAAAAAAATTATTTTAAATTTTTCATAACTAAAATTTAAAGCGTAATTAAGCATGAGCACAATACAAAAAATAAAAGCTATTTAATTAATAAAACAATTTTTTCTACATAGTTAAGCAAAATTTAAAAGCTACTACAGTCACAAACATAGATAATAAGAGAATTTTGCAACAATGATAATAAGAGAATCTACTTTCAATTTTGTTATCGAAAATGCATCCATAGATTCTTTTACTTTTCAATTACCACTCCACAACTAGAATTTCACATATTATTGATGGATTGTTTCATCGAAATTTAGATATTAATTCTGTTAAAAAAATATTTACCGATAACATTACAAATGATTATCATTTATAATAAAAAATTTTATCAGTAATTTCTATTTTGTTGGATCCATTATTAATATAAACACTTATGAATTTACAAATGAAAAAATACATCAAATAAAAAAAATATAAAACACGTAAAATAAAAAAAAAATATCTAAAAGTTTGAAAGAGTTTTCAGTATATTTATTCATAACAAGTTATGACTCAATAATTTTCACAACATGTATTAAATAATCTCAATAATTTTCACATTATCCGGGATTTCATCAACATGCCCATAAGATCAAGTTCTCATTTTTCTTGGAGATTTATTCAGTAGAACGATAGTTATAATATTTCATGATTATATATGGCAACAACAGTACAGTTATTTGTAAGCTAAAAGAATATCAAAATTGATGTGCAGTGAAATTATAATCAACTTAAAATAAACAACTTCTTTAATTATATTATCCACGCTTATATTATATAAGTAAATGCATTTTTTTCTTGATATAAAATTATATTACAATAAAATATGCATTCTCCCAATTATATCGTTTGATTTGAAAAAAAAAACATAAGTTCATGGAGATACTAATCAGCGTGATAATGTGAAGTACCAGGCACTAATCTCACACTCCAGGATTTACTTTCTCTGATTATCTATTCACTATACTTGAATCCCATTAATCAAGGAATTCACCACTCAAATATTACATTAATCATGGTATTAATCTCATTAACTAAAAAATTAGTTTCTCAATCCTCCTAGTGTTAAGGCATATTTCCATTAACCATAAATTAGTTTCTCAATCTACTTAGTAATCAGAGCACTAATCTCATTAACTAGAGATTATTTTTACAATTGATCGTTCACGCATTTCAATTTAAACTAGGATATAATTACAGGATTTTCAACTATTTTTAAACAATTAATTAGATTCCTTGAAGGTATCGGGCATTTACTCGAGACTTGAATTCGTGAAGAAATCTTTTGCTACTGTGCTGAACCCGCTGCCCCTCTTGTACCATTTGACATGCAACATCATTTACCATTCAATTCTTAATTCATCATCAATTTGACTTTGTACTCAATTCTTCCACTTCACTATCATATATGAGTTTTACTTATTTAATATAACATAATCACACTTATTCAAAATTCATTTCTCACACAATATTATGCATTTTCTCTCTCATAATTTTCTTTCTTAAGCAAACACAATTTTATTGCATGATAACTTGTTCTCTCTTGGTTGACCTTATACACCATTAGAGACACCATGCTTTTCTGCATAATTTAAGACCCATCACAAGCAAATCTAACTCTATTGGTTTAATTCACAATCCGTTTACATTTTCTTCAATTTCAAATTTCAAACCCTAACACAAAATTCATGATTTAAATATCAATTCTTTCAATTGGATTGATATCTATCCATTTTTCATGTTAACAAACATAAATAAATCATAAAAACAACAATTCAACTAGCCAAAATCTATAGCTCAAGATTCATGCCACACTAACATATCTAATATTTCAAATAACATAAAATCGATAAAATTGGTTATTTGAGATGAGTTTGTTACCTTATTTAGATGATAATTCAAATGTAAAATGCAAGAATAACCTTAGCTTCCTTCACCCTTCTTCTTCTCCTTAAAAAGTTACTTTGATCTTTCTTAATTCCTAGTGTAAATATGTTTTTTTCCTCTCAAAATCTCTCTTTTCACTTCTAACATTCACTTCTCTATTCCTGCAAGGTTGTATGATAAAGGAAGAAGAAGAAAAACATATTTTCTCTCATTTGGCTACACCTTTGAGATATATTTTTTAATAGCCAAAGCAGTCTCACCATTTTAAGAAATGATTTGACCGTTTTATTAAATCAGTCTAGTCATTTTCTCAAAATAGCTAGATCATTTTCTCAAAATGGCTTGACTATTTTTTGTTATGAAAAAAATACACATATCTGAACATAAAATTTTCCTTTTCCCTCTCTTTGTTCTCTTTTCATTTTCTTATCTCATTTTATTACACTATAATTTCTATTACATTATTCTTAATTTATTTTGGGGGTTACAAGCATTATTTTGTCGGAAATAAAACTAAAATAAAAGGATTAAAAAAAGTAATAACTTTTCTATTTTAAAAAAAATTGACAACATCTCCCCTACACGAGAGACTACCCAAAATTCATCTTCCTATAAATATGCATAAAAAATAAAGCCATAAACACAAACTAGTTGATTTTATTTATGACTAATATGTTTTTATAAATTAATTATTTTATAAGATGAACAAGACAAAGATGAATAAGGCAGTTACTTGAACAAGGAAATATAACATTCAAAAATAAATATTTCTTAACACTTAAATTACCAACCACACTTTAAATTGAGATTTAATTTAACCCAAAAAAACCGATTGTTTAACACATCCTAATCAATTTTCTTCAAATTAACCCCAAATCCTAAACTGCAAAATAATTCTTTTCTAACAAGATAATTCCTAAGTTAATTTTAAATTTAGCTAAATTCAACCATAAAAACAATTTATTTTATGAAAAACGCATCCTGATCAATTATTCCAAAATTAACATCAAACTCTAAATCACAACATTATTTTCTCCTTACACCTGCATTACCAACTAAACTTTAAATTGAGACTGAATTCAACAATAAAAAGATAAAGATAAAGAAAAACTAATTATTTTATGAAAAATGTTTTTGAATCAATTTCTCCTAAATTTACACCAAATCTTAAATTGTAAATTTATTCATTCCCAATATGTTGAAATTTTAGACATAACTTTAAATTGAGATTCAATTCAACCCCAACAAATACATTATTTATGAAAAATATATTATAATTAATTTTTTATGAATTAACCCGAGACCTTAAATTACAAAATTTTAACACAAACATGTCAAAACTACCAGCAACAACAATAACAATAACAATAACAAACATATAATGTAAAATAAACATAAACTTAATGGATTTTTTTGTATCAAATAATCTTTTTAGATAAAAAAAATTAAAAATAGAGAAAAAGCTATCACAAAACAACACAATTCCAAAACTCACAAACATAGCACATAATACCTAAAAAAGAGAAGAAAATGAAAGCCCTCACATGGTAATCCAACTCAGTGAGGCTTGCATAATTGCTTGCAAGGATCAAAAGAAAACAAGCATAAGTTAAGAGCATCATAATGCAAACAATTAAGCTTTGAAAACCCAAAAATGACAGGATATTTACCTGGCAAAGTCGTGGATGTGTGGTGGATGAAGGATGAAGAGATTAAGGGGAAGAGAAGGACAAAAAAGAAAGATTGATAGAGAGAGAAGTGAGGAATAGAGAAGAAAGAAGAAGACATGTTTGTTATGTAATCAAGGATTCTAGTATTTTAATTGGGGCTTTGTACCAACAGAATTAACGATAGAATATTAAATATTTATATATTTTAAACGTCCATCAATAATTCTATATGTAATGGTTAGTGATAAAATCATGTAATTTTTTTCAACTCTCTAGAACTTTCCAATCGACTTAGTCCATTGGTAATGTCGTTTGTAATCACATCAAATCACTTTCATTACATATTAATGTCTTACAATTTAATCGGAAATGTCATATAACTCTTCTTCTTCTTTTTCTTCTTCTTCTTTAATTTCATCATCGTCATATCCATCGTAATCTTTTTCATTGAATTGATGCTCGTTGATTCAAAATATCATTTAACTCTTGATCATCAACATCAATAAAAATATTCTCAGTTAAACGAAAATCTAGATTTTCTTCTAAGTTAGTAGGCGAAGCAACTCGATATGCATCAACTAACTCATCAATTTGAAAGACATCGTCTACCACATTTAATTCATCGTTATCTTCTTGAACAACTTGAACACAATCTTTAGGTTTGGTTTTCACTATGAACAACTAATCAATTCTAGAATGATCATTTCTAAAGAAATGAGTGTATGTGTAATAAGCTTATTGTCATTACTTAGCAAAAACTAAGATATCATCGACATTGTAAAGTCTAGCCTTTGTATTAATTTTGACTAAACAATGATGATAATCTACTTTAATTTCTCTATTGGTGATATTATACAAATAACATTTGAATAAAAAAACTTTATTCTACTCGTTATTATATTGCAATTGAATCACCTCTTCTAACTTCCTATAATAACCAACTTCAAGAAGTCGATCCATTAATATAAACTCCACTATTTTATGTTTTTCTACCTTACCTTTACTCTTCAGTATAAAAGACATGTCCACGGTTTTAATTTTTTTTTAAAAGAAACAATGATGTTTATGGATTTTTTTTAAATAAATTAAGTCTCACTTGGATTTTGATCAAATCATAAATTAACCGGATCAACTTTAACTTGTTTCCGTATAAAACTTAGTTTAAGTTAGTTCCTAAATAGATAGCTCAACCATCATTTTCAAATGTTGTCTCTACCAACTTATCGTTTTGTTCACCTGTATGAGTCCATTTGTTAACCAAACGACACTCTCTATTGTCAACTTCTTCATGTTGTGACCATAAGCCACGAGGTGCCTTCCTAATCAAAATTATAAAAACCATTCTATTTTATTTTTGTTTATGTGAAATAAATTTAGAAATGATATTTTATATATAATCCAACTATTTTTTTTTCCGGATGATAATGGATATTTGGGATTCAAAAAATTAAACTCCACTAGAAAAACAATCTTAAGAGTTATACTCCTAAAAAAAAAGAACTTTTTGGTTATTAGTTTTAAAGTTTAAATTCAAAAAACTATAAAAATAGAATATATTTTTTTTCATTTCTTTTTTGTCCAAGCTCTATCAAATTAGGCCAGCTGATGCCACTAACCTATAGAACGAAGCAAACAAATTCCCAAGGTGGTTGTGCAATGCCCGAGTTTTGAATTCTTAAGGAACGTTTCATTTGCCAGGAAGCTGGTTCTGTCAGGACTTGGTTAACTGAAACATATCACATAAGTTATATAAAACACAATACTCTTGTTAATTCCTAAGACTAGGCCAGGTAGCAGGAGAAATGTTTCATCTTCCTTCCTTTACAGGGTCAATAGCTAGTGATATTTTGATTTTTTTTTACATAAAAATAGAAGAAGAAGAAGAAATTGTGGAGGGGGTAATGTGAGGTCACTTGCTAGGTTAAAACTTAAAAATTACGAATGGATTCACTGATGAACATTAGCGATAAATTTATTTTGTTGATAAAACCATTGTAATAACGACACATCGATTTATTTTCATTTTTTTTCTATTTCTTTATTTCCACTAGTAATTTTCTCGGTATAGACTTACAGAAGAATTTTGTTGGTATATACTAAAGGACACAGTGAAAAAATATTTCATCGATAAATATCATAGTAATTTATTGATGGAATTTTTCTATTAGTATTTTTATTTTTATTTGTCAATTTTCTAGCAGTGACCGCCACTTATTTTATGTCTATAGCACATGTGACTAATAACTAATTAGCTAAATTTATTTTAGGATTTGGCTTGGAAGTTCTTATTAAAAGATTTTAAAAACTTAATTATATAGAGATAGAGAAATATTATGATGTCATATAATCAAAACTAAACATTATTATTGTGCTTGAAAATAACTCAAAAAACTAAACCATAAAAATGAAATTGTCTTTAATTTTCTTGTTAATTGCCTTTTAAAAATGGAATTTTAACTTTGAAATTTTCTTGTTAACTTTGAAATTTTATGGGATCGATCCGATGCATCAGGCCAGATGCACAAGTGCACCAAAAGGTTTTAATCATCACTAGAAATTAAAGATAGAGTTACACATTAGTGTCATCAATGAAGATAAATAAAAATAATTATAACCCTAATAGTGTTATTAAGCTTGGCATTTACTTCCCCAAGAGAGAGAAAAATTAATAACTTCGATCAAACAAATTATAAAATTGAAGCGGTTTGTGATCATTAAGAATAAAGTCGTGACTAGGAATACTTTCAAGGAACAAGACAGTGAATAAATTTGCTTGTTCTTGGCCAAAAGAGTAGCCTCGTCGAAAAGCAACACGGTTGGTGAATGGATAAGGAATGGAATACGTGGGAATCATGCATGATGAGGCGTTGAGACGTAAGTGGTCTTATCTTGATGCAGCCAAAACTACTAATCACTACTCATTAGTCCTCTCTTCTCTTTTACTTAATGCCGAATCACGCACCTTGTACAAGTTGTTAGCGATGAAGGACCCATTTCCCTTACGGGCTTTACATAGTCAAATACAATTTGTATTACCCACATGAAAAAATTAGCTAGCCGTCGAGGAAAGTTGAGAAGAAGAGAAACCATCCTTTGTGCCTTGTTTACTTTTAGTATAACATTTTCTCTTTTCCATGTTTGATGAAATTTAGATAAATAGTTTTGAAGAAAGTAGTTCTTATCAAGGACTTTTTTTTTTTTTTGCCTTTCTTATCTGTGAAAAAACACTTTCCCAGACATCTTCCTCTCTGGTAGCCTTTCTCGTCAAAGCACATTTATTTTATCACACGCATTAAAATATTCTTGTATCTATTTATTAGTAACTAATTTGTTTTTCTGATCAATTTGAAAAGTAATTATTTTGAAGTTTTAAAATGAAAAAATAATTAATAGATTTTATTTAAAAAACATTTAACAAGGTTATATGTCTATAATATTATATTTATATTATTTATATAGTTACATTTTAAAAAATAAGCTTAATATAAATATATGATATAATAAATTCTTTTTTTTTCTATCATTACACTTTTTATATCTCATTCTTTTACTGTAAGTGATCAAATAAATATATTTAATGTCTTATGTATGTTAAATAAGTATGAAAAAAATTTAAACATTAATAAATTATTTTTCAGCTTATTAATTTTTTATGGTATAATTAAATACTAAAAATTATTTTTCATGATATTATCAAATATATAAAAATAATTTATTTAATTTACTTTTCATAAAAATCATTTTTTAACCCAAAAAAACCACTTGTCGGCAAACAAATTGAACTACTTTGATTTTTTGAAGTTGAAAGAAACCTCGAAGGATGGTTAACCCTTGCAAGTACTTCTCTATTTTAAAATATATTTATAAGACTTCTGAATGTGAGAAGTTATTTCAGCTGGCCACAACTTGAGACTTGGAATATAGTCCGGGCTTGGAAACAAAAAGAAAGAAATAAAGATTCTCTATAGCTATACATATGCATATAAAATTAGAAAAATTTAACACCAATGACAAAAATACCTGCACAAACTAAGAATGTTTCGGATAAAAACTTTGTAGAAGATCTTGAATTGTTTTCTCTTGTGATATATTTTGGAATTGTAGTAGTGGTTGCGGTTCAAAATATTTTTTTTTTAGAAATACATTAAAATAATATTTTTTTTTATTTTTTAAAAATTATTTTTGAGATCATTATATTAAAATGATATAAAAATATAAAAATATAAAATTTAGTAATTTTTTTTAAAAAAATTTGAGAGAACCGGTTTCAACTACATTTTGTTAATGTAAAAGGAAAACAGCAGCATTAGTTTGTCCACAGCATCCGTCTATTTTTAGGGAACACAATCATAATGCTCAATATTTCTTTTTATGATATGTTGGAAACAACTTTTTCATATAGAGTTTAATTCTATATTTTCAATCCGGTTAATTAAAAATAAATTATTCCCAATTTAACTTGGGGTTTGAATTCTTGTGGTTAATAAGAGATTATATCAGTCTAACTAACAAACCAATCCTTTTAAGTTAAGTATTTATACTTTTTTCTTACTTTAGTTAAGGCTTTTTTTTAAAAAAAGTGGTAATTCCTACGTATATAGCTCTTATCCATGCATCTCCACGTTATACTTTTAACATGAAATCTTGTAATTTTAAGTTCCGAATCTTTTAACTAATTCTTAGCTGTGCCTTTGAGAAATAATTAATAATAATAACAACGTGTAGGGATGGTTCGTTGGTTGAGAAAGATAACAGTGTATGAGATTAAAATTTACGTCTCACCTCTCATGACAATAAGAATCTCTTTTACTATAATATCATGCTCTAAATTTATTTTCTAAAAGTCAGTTCGAGTTTAATTTATAAATTTTAGGATCATTAGAGGTTTACATGATCGTTAATTTCAGGATCCATAGGATTAGTCGAGGTACGTGTATATTGGCCTGGACAACCACGTTTATAAAACAAATTAAAAAAAAAAAGAATCTCTCTTTCTCTAACCTTGTGGATTATCCATGAGCACAAATTGCTTATACTAGAAAAGGTTAATTTTAATTGCTTATAATAAAAACGATTCACTTATGCGTAGGAAAACTTGGTGGCCATAGGCATGGGGTAGGGGTGTCCATGGAGGCATCGATTAATGTACTCTCTCGATCACTTTAACTTAAGAATATAATTATTTAAAATTATATTCAGGTTTTTACTCTGATATGCAAAAGGGACAAGTTGCATCACCCCTTCCATGCATTTAATCTCTCACTGCTAAAAGAGATAGAAAGAAAGGAAAGAAAGAAAGAAAAAAACAAATCGCCTTACAAATTACAAAGGTCATTAAAAGCATATTCATTGTCAGGGAACCTATGTGGATAGTAAGATTTAGTAGTTGGTCATTTTATGTGCTTTATAACAAACTCCATAAATAGCCAAGTAAAAAGAGGAAAAGAGATATCTTCTTTTCATTATAAAATCAGAAGAAAGAGATGACCACCATTTCTTTTGTTTGCTAGTCAATGTTGTCACCTTTTCCTTTTCTTTTTCCTCTATATATCCAAAGGGATTTCTACATGAATGTGCCTAGCTTTGTATTGTGAGAGGGCGAGAGATACCATAAAGAAGTTTTGTAAAGTAGAAGCTTTTGTTAAAGACAATTTGGCGTAAAAGAGCTAGGAAGCACGCATCATGGAGAACGAAGGGGGTACTGTGAGAATCGTGAGAGAGGCGAAATGCAATGCATGAAAGATTCGATTGACAGTGCATATGGATGTCGCTCAAAGACGTGCTTCTTTTAAAAGGGATACTACAAGACCTTAGCTAGTAGGTCTAGTAGTATCCTTGATAGAAAATGTAGGAACCATTACCGACTTTGCAAGGGAGAATTAGCCAGCGATCCAATAATTGCAAGTTCTGTGTTTGTAGAAAACGAGCCGAGCTAAGGTCACCTCCTTTTGAAATTTTCGACAGGGTAATCATGATCATATAAGCCATGTGGGAGACATGAAAAGTAAAGATGGTAATTGGCTAAAGATATGCGAATTTCTTGATAGAAAATCATCCTCGAAATACGTTTTTCATTTGGTCCCAAGTGGTGGTCGGGTCAGAGTGTTCCACAAAATAGATACAGTGTAACGTTAACGAAATCAACATTAACAAAAACTGAAGGAGCTGTGTGATTCCTTGTTGCATCTACTCTAGATGTTTGATAGTGTAGATTCGCATGGTGATAATTTTTTATCTTATTTTTTTTAATTTAATTCTTTCATATTTATTTTATTTTCAATTCATTTTGATAGTTTATTTTGGTCAGTCCGCTATGAGTTTCCTGGGGTTAAAAAAACAACATTTTTTACTTGATTTTATGAAACATTATTTGAGTTTTTCATTTTTCAAGAGTACATAATTGGCACTTATGAATAAATGCATGCAGCCCTTAAAGGAAAATAAAAATAAGTTGTGAAATTTAAAAGGAGAAGAAAGAGAGAAAAAAAAAAGAAGGAAAATTGATGGTCGACATCATGTTGGAGGGAAATAACCTCCATGTGCCACCTTGAAGGAAGGCTCCTATCGAGATGCTTTTAGAAACACAAAGCAAGACTGGCTTTTTGAGGTCAACGGACTCTACATGCACATGCACGGGAGTAAAAAAATTAAAAAATTGATTAAACCGGAAAAAACGTTAAAAAAGTTAAATCATAAAAAACTGATTAAATCGATTAGAATTTTTTAAAAATCAACCGGTTTAGTTCAATTTCAGTTTTATAAGCTTAAAATTGATTAAACCTATTAGAATTTTTAAAAAACTGACCGGTTCGGTTCAATTTTAGTTTTATAAACCTGAAATGAAAAAACCAAATTGAACCAAACCCAAACAAAAAAAAACCCAAGCTAAACTGGAAAAATCAAGCCAAACCAGAAAACAACTGAGCCAAACCGGAAAAAAACCGAGCTAAACTGGTCTGAACTGATTTTTGATTTTTTTTAAATAACCGGTCTGATTACTTTTTTTGATAAAAACCAAACCAAATTAAAAATAATCACCCCTAGTGCCGCCACATTGCAAAGGATCCTTTCACATGATGATGCATGTTTCTTGCACGTCAACTATGTTTTTTTACTATTTTGTTTAATTTAGTCCCAATTTCTATTTTTTAAAAAAAAACCTTCAATTGAGTCATGAATGTTATCCCCCTCAGCCCTAGCCTTTTTTCTTTTAATTTAGTCTCTAATTATTTGATGACTCTTCAATTTAAACCCAAATTTCATTTGATCCAAGCCTAATATATAAAAGCCCATTTAAGAAGATAAGGAGAGAAGAGAAAGAAAAAAATAGTTTACCAATTAAGTTAGCGCAGTGTAATTGTATCCATGATCCGAGTCGTGAATTTGAAGTTTAACTTGAGTTAACTAGAGGTTGTTCAATATATCTCTATCTCAATATTAATATACAAAAAGATAGCATCCTAATATTTTTTTTTTAAGATAACTCACATTTTTATTTATTGTTTGAGTTGATTTTGGTATGATAAAATTTATTTAATCTCATCAAGTCAAGTTTCACATGATTAATGCAACTAATCTGGTAGGGAGATTTTAAGTTTGACCAACTAGGCTAGATTTAATAGCACTTTTTAAGAGTTCTACACGTCTTATTCAATTTTATTTATTTATTTGTTTGTTTATAGTTCTACACGTCTTATTCAATTTTATTTATTTATTTGTTTGTTTATATATTTATTTATAGACTTGTAAGATATCAATATCACTTAATTATTTTATAGGAAAAAAATGGACAATATCGTCTTCTAGATTTATTCTTAGTCATATAGGTTTCATCTAAGTTAGTTTGACTATGGGATTACTTTCGATTGTTTTTTAAAAAAAGTTCACAAGAACATTAATAAACACCTCAAATTAGTACTATCACTAATTGTTCTTTACCTAAACCTCAGAATGTATGTTGATGATATCACAAGTAATTAATAATAAAAAATATGGCACATCTTGAATATTAATATCGGATTTGTGCTGGGGACAATAAACTACACCATATGAGTGCTGCTAACACGCGTATAAATGTTTTGTCGATTATAGGGTAGTTTTCAATGTCAACACATCATTCATAATTAAATCAATTTTATTCTTAGCTTTATTTGATAAATTTAATGTTTTCATCCCAGATGTCGTCCAAATTAGCTCGAACATGCGTTAAATGGATGGGAAATTTTTTTTGCTTGCCGCTTCTTAATTAAATTTTAATGATGAAACTACATTTACAATAAGGCATAAGATCACTTGATAATCACATCAATTTTTTTAAAATATTATAATGAAACTACATTTACAATAAGGCATAAGATCACTTGATAATCACATCAATTTTTTTTAAAATATTATAATTAACCAATATAAGTGATATATTGTTTATATCAAAATAATCATCTACATGTTATGTGATTAAAAATAATAATAATTATTCACTGTATAAATTAATGAAGAAAGATAAAATAGCCATCAATTTGAGATCAACCATCGATCATCAACTCATGAGATCATAATTCAAAAATTGATCAAGTCTTCACAATTCAAAAATTGATCAAATCTTGTACAGCAAATGGATCTTTAGTAATCTTTAGTAGGATAACTGATGAACATACAAATTAATAGGAATATATATGATTGTTAGAAAGGATATGTGTAGATAAAAGGAGTAAAAAATAATACTGGGATTACAATTATATTGTCCTTATGTCTCATAGATAATAAGTATAGGATTAAGATTTTATTTACTTGAAATTTTATCTTTATAACAATATAAATAGGTTATCCAGTAGTTTAAAACAAGGACCAACCCCATATAGATTATTTATTTCTATAATTTATTCATGTCTTTTTTCTATTTATTTCTTTCTTTACTACTATTTTTTTTTAGTTTTTCTATATCTTTATTTTATTTTATGTTATTTTTTTAGTTTTGCATTTTTTTTGGCATTATTCTAAATGTGTTAGGGTCATGTTTATAACTTCACATTCTATTTAATTTACGATGTTATTGTTTCCCTTGACTCATGAGATCCTAATTATAATGTTTCCTTGTTGGAAGGAAGAAATGAAGAAGATGTATGATATTGATTGTGATCGATCAATAGGTTATCGATGATCGATTATCAAGACTTTTTTTATTTGATCAATAAATTGACATGTTTAGTGGAAAAACTTATTATTTTGACAAATTATTAAGAGAATGCCAATAAATTGGCATGCCTGATTAGTAATTATGTTGAAAAGAACAAGATGCAAGAATGTCATTATAATGACTAATGATCAATCAGTCCAAGCAATTGATAAAGGATATTCTACTAAACACAAAGAGTTTGATAATAATTCACCAACACTTGTTCCAATCGAACAATTGAATTATACTTGCTACAAGATGACTTTTTATCATCTGATTCCCATAACAGTAAAAGGCTAAGCTGGGACAAAATCTTATTATCCCTGTGCATTCTCTTAAACTCCATTATTTTCCTTTCTGTGTAGGGGCATGGATTTCTTCTTTTTCTTTTTTTGTTTTTGTTTTTTTTTTCTGTTCTTCCTCCCCTTAATTTATTTTTGTGCTCTTTCCCTCTTTGCTTTTCTTTTCTTCCCTTCCTTTTCCTTCCTCTATTTTCCCTTGTTTTTCCTTCTTTGTTTTGATCTTCTGTTCTTTTTCCTTTCCCTCATTCTCTCTTTTTTCGTTCAATCCCCCTTTTGTCTTTGTTTTTTTTCCTCTTTCTTCTCTCGATCTCTTTCGTTCTTTTCTATATTTTTCACCCAAAATTTCTCTTCCTTTTCTTCCTCTCCATTGTCGTCCTCCCTCCCTTTTTTTCTTTCGTGTGTCTCCCCTTCTTGTATTGATAAGGGGAAAAGGGGGGGGGGGGAGAGCCGCCCTACCCTATCCAGTTATGGCACAGGGGGAGCGAGAGCTACCTTACCCCTGTCCAATCATGGGGACAGGGTAAAATGGATGGGGTCGCCTATGTGCAGTCATCTTATAGCCGCTCACAAAGCATGACTCTTCTATTTTTTCATGATGGTTGTAAGCCATGAGGAGGTGTGGTTGTGTGAGGGTCTTTGGGTATGTGTGAGGGTCTTTGGGTAAGTGGGAGGGAGAGAGAGAAAGAGGGGAAATGCAGGGGGAAGTAGGGAAAAAATCTTCTTCTTCCCCTGCTTGTGCGCATCCAAGAAAAGAAGAAGACGCACAGTGCTGTTCAAAACAACATTATTTTGGGCCCCTTTTTTTAAATGAACAATGCATGAAACGACGTTGTTTTGAACAAAGAGCATAGTTTCATTTAAATGAAAATGGCGCCAAAGAAGTGTCAAATTCCAAATCGATTCTCAATTTTTGATTTGTTCAATTAAGTCCTCAATTGCAATTTTAATTTTAAGAATCAATTCAATTATGTCCTTGCTAAAATTGGATGTCAACTCTAAAGTTAGCCGCCTTTTTTTCATTTCGGTCATTGGTCTCGGATTTATACAATTTGACACTAGATTGATTAATAAACTTCTAATTTCTTCAATTTGACCCTTGATTCAGTCAATTTTAGTCCCTCTACTTACACGTCTTTTCCAGTTTGGTTCTTGGTTTTGGATATCTTCAATCAAGTCCCTAATTGCCCATCAAACTTTAATATTTATGCAATTAAACACCTGATTTAACCAAATCAACTTTAAAATTATATTTGACCCCTAAACTTAATTTCTTCCAATTAAAACCCAAATTGACATAAAAAGCAATTTTTCTCTTACAAGCAAACCCTCCATAAATTCAATAAAACCTTTAATAAAATTTAATCGAGTCCTTAAACATTTTATTTTGGACTTTTCTTTCTCAAATTGAATTTTATTTGTCAATGGGGCTTTCATCAGTCAAAAAATATATTGTTAAATTTTAATTTTTATATTTTTGAACTTGGTAAACTAATTTTTATCTATTTTCTGGGTGCTTTGGCATCCTCTTCTTACTACTATTATTTTGTTTCAAATATATTTTTTTGTCTTTTTTTTCTATTTTCTCCTTTTTTTGTGCGGAGACCCAAAAATAGGTAACCACAAATGCCCCCTCTTTACAATACTTACAGAGCAAAGACTAGTTAAGTGTTTTGCTTAGTAAGTTTTGTAAAGATAAACAAAACTGAACTTCTGAAACTGATCTTCTCAAAACTTTTTGCTTGATTGATCTGAAACTCTATATTTACAACAATCCCTTTCCACTAGGAACTAACGATCAAAACAATGTACAACTTGGTTATTCTGAGATCCTGATCTGGCAATCCTCTAAATTCCATCTTTGGTTGGGTTAACCTGAAATCTCATATGGCGATTTCATTTAACGAGAACCTTAAAAATACTCTTCCTAATGGCAAGGTTCAAACTTTTTTCTTTTGAGAATTTTTTAATGGTAGGGTTCTTCTCACTTTTCTTCCAATTCTAAGATAATGTTGGAGGCTCAGTCAACTTGAGATCCCATCTGGTGATCTTTTTTAACTAGAACCAAAGTCTCTATGTAACTCTGTCAACCTGGAATCCTATCTAGTGACTCCCTTTAACTAAAGCTAAATTTTATGTATGGTTGAGTTAACATGAGATCCCATCTAGCGATCTTCTTTAACCAGAACCAAAGTCTATCTGTGTAGCTCGGTCAACCTGAAATCCTATTTGGTGACTCCCTTTAAACAAAGCTAAAATCTTTGTGTATGTTTGGGTTAATCTGAGATCCGATCTGGCGATATCATTTAACCATAACCAAAGTAAGTTTATGTGTAGTTCGGTCAACCTGAAATCCTATCTCGTGATTCCCTTTAACCAAAGCTAAATTTGGTATGTGGATGGGTTAACTTGAGAACCCATCTGACAATCTCCTTTAACCAAAACAAAAAAAAATGTTTGCAGTTGAGTTAACCTAAGATCTCATATAGCGATCTCCATTAACCATAACCAAAATTTTATGTAGCTCGGTCAACTTGAAATCCCATTTGACGATTTCATTTAACCAAAGCTAAAATCAATGTTGCGGTTGGGTTAATTTGAGATCCCATCTGGCAATCCCCTTTAACCAGAACCAAAATTTATGTGTAGCTTGGTCAACCTGAAATCCCATCTAGCGATTCCCTTTAACCAAAGCTAAAATCTTTGTGTGTGGTTGGGTTAACCTAAGATCCTATCAGGCGATCTCCTTTAATCAGAACTAAAAAATCTGTGTTTACAGATGGGTTAACCTAAGATCATATTTGACAATCTCCTTTAACCAGAACCAAAAAATGTGTGAAAGTGGTCTCATTATAATGGGTGACCTACCCAAGTGAAAGATGGTCTTATTGTAATAGGTGACCTACCCAGATGGAAAGAATGTGTGGTCTCATTATAATGAGTAACCTAACCAAGTGAAAAAAATGTGAAAAGTGGTCTCATTGTAATGGGTGATCCACCCAAATTGAAAAAAAGTGAAGAGTGATCTCATTATAATGGGTGACCTATCCAAATGAAAAAAATATGAAGAATGTGACTTACCTAGTGAAATATAGGTCCTCCCTCTTTGATGTTTCATCGTCCTAGGATGTCTGTGTTTGCTATTCAAAGCCTTATTTGTTCTTCTATACACTAGCTTTTTTGTGTGCTAGTCTTCCACTCAACTGTAACTGCATTGCCCATCTTAGGCTGTCTATGATGATTACTGCTCTCGCTATATATCAAGCTTGGCAATGCCTCCAAGTATGGTGTTACTTGATTTATCATGAAGGATTTTATCTTCTGGATTCTCTCGAGAAGGATTCTCTCGAGAATTGTTCTTTGATTGGTTGTGCATTGTGCCAACACCTATCAAGAGGTTTTCTAGTGTTGACCTCGTTTTAGATTGCCAATCAGCCATAAACCCGCCTCCAGTTGAAACATATCCTTCATGGAACTGTTAGGTTGTCTAGACATGCATCTTATAGCTTGCAGTAAAAGGCTCATGGTTGTATACTTAATGTCCTTCTCAATGGATCCCTTTAAGCTCATCAAATCAAATTGTGAACAAAAATGCATTGGCATCATCAATGATGGTCATTTTATCACCCATATTCATGCGGTGAAGTGCACCTTCAGGCTTCAAAACAGATGGTCCCACAGTCAGTTTTGGTGGTATGCGTCTTTTCGATATTCATTCAAATGCAACTGTGCGATAACATCTGTCAGGAGTTGTCGCACCCTCGCGAGAGCTCGATGTCGTGGCAAACCTTCTTAGAGCGGGGAATCATGTCGGGGTCTTTGTTTTGTGTAAAAGGGAGTCACTACCTAGTATTATGGTCACTAGGAACCTTAACTGGTCTTCGTAGATTCTAAGGCAAGGGACTAGTTGTGTAAATGGAATGTTTTAACACCCCTAGTACGCCCTACTTAAGGTAAGCTGCTTGGTGTTTGATTTATAATTGCTATGGTGTTGATTTTTCTAATCCCATCAGTTTTCCTAGGATAAGTTTGCTATGATGAATAAACTTGGGTTCAAAGTCTAAAAGAAAGAACCCTTGGCCAATATGGATAATACCTTTAGATATGTCTATAGAGTGCCAAGGAGAATCGATGCAAATCTCTTGAAATCTGTGTTTGATTTGGACTAAATTTACAACCTATGAATTAAGAGATAGCTAGGATAGAAATCTAAGAAGATTCAATGTGCTTAAAAGCTCATTTTTCCCTTAGTATTTCAAGTGTTCACGACTCGTAAATCGCAAGGAAGAGAAACAAAAAAAACTAAGTTAGAAATCTAAGGAAATTCAAGGTGCTTTAAAAGTCCATTTTTGCCTTAGTATTTCATATTTTCACGACTCATAAACTGTGGAACAAAAATTGAAATGTCCTTAATTATAATTGAGGCTTCTTTCAACGATGTGCAATTAAATTGTTCTAAATAACATTTTGGGCATAAATTTGTCCTTATGTTAAAAATGACCAAGTTGTGTTACTTTCAACAATATTTTGGACATTTACCTTTCATAGGTTTCTTTGTCCTTATATTATTAAAAGATAATGACTTATTATTTCTAAAAATATTTTGATATTAATCGCTTGGGGTTTCTTTATCCAAATGTTATCAGTGAATAATATCAAATTATTCCTAATAATATTTTGGATATTAACCCATTTGGGATTTCTTTATTCAAATATTAATAGCGAATAAAGACAAATTCCCTAAAAATAAGATTTTTATATTTTTGGAATATGTTAAAAATGGAAAAGTTGTGTTACTCTCAACAATATTTTGGACATTTACCTTACATAGGTTTCTTTTTCCTTATATTATTAAAAGATAATGACTTATTATTCCTAAAAAATATTTTGGATATTAATTGCTTGGGGTTTCTTTATCCATATATTATTAGTGAATAATAACAAATTATTCCTAATAATATTTTGGATATTAACCCCTTTAAGATTTCTTTATCCAAATATTAATAGCGAATAAAGACGAATTCCCCAAAAATAAGATTTTTATATTTTTGGAATACTGGCCAACACTTTTTGGAGTTTTTCAAATATGTTGTAAAATCCAGAATGCAAGAAAATAATTTTTTTTTTTGTTGTGTTTAAGAAATCCATGCGAAAACACATTTTCAAAACTTCAAATATTTGTTTTTTTTATATATAAAAGGAATGCTCAAAATATGTTAGAGTATTGGTCTTATGCAACACACAAAAACATTTTTATTTTTATCAAAACACGAGCATCACAATTAAACACAAACATCACAATAGAGTGTAGCAAACCATCGTATACATTATAAGATTTACAAAAAACTTAAAACATCTCATAAAAATGTTCAAAGCCGGCTGATCTTAAAATTTTATAACTGGAAATGAAACACCTCCGTATGCTTAAGGGAGCCAAAGTTCTGAAACCAAAGTTTGAAATCAAATTCTAATGTAGTGTTCGTGACTCATGACCTATCTTCTTTTACCAATCTGGGAGATGCTGCCATACTAGTTTCATACAAAAGAAAAATGGAAAATGGAAAAAAGTGAGCTGATGATGAAGAACCAACGCCCCCCATGGTTCCTCATGAACCAAAGAAAAAAAGAAAAAAATAGGAACCTGCAAACTCTTATGTATGGTCAAAAATAGGAAACGAATGTGCAAAGCAAAAGACAGAACAAGTTTTCTTTTAAACATCAAAACAACAGAATTACATACGGCAAGGGAGAAGAAAGTTGAGACCTATACCTGCAAGTCTCACTAGTTCTGACTACAGAAGGTGAAATACAAACCCGAATGATCGTTTATGTCAAAGTTTAGTAGCAAAGCTCCCTCTCTATATGCCGCAGATCTCCCTTATTTCTGCAGGTCTCACTCGTTTTGACAGACAAAAGTTTCTGTCAATGTTTAGCAGCAGAGCTTCCTCTCTATATGCTGCAGATCTCAAACGTTTCTTCTCCTCCTCTCCTCCTTTTTCCTTTCCTTTTTTCCTCTTTCTCTTTCCCTTTTTTCATCTTTTTTCTCCCAGCAGAAGAGGTTTATATAGCCTAATCACAACTCTTATTAGGAAACGGATATTACATTAATTCTAGGATGTAATCTCAAGTGATTAAATAAAACAAAAATAGAAAACTAAAATATTCTGATTCCTATTCTGTGATCATCAGTCATTACTTTCCACATTAACACCTCATCTCAGCCATTTGTGTTAGGGATAAAATCCCAGCCATTAGATGATGGTGAGGTTCCTCTCTTCATATCATTTTGCAGCTGGCACAGAGGGGGCACAAAAGCTACTGTCTCTTTAGGATTGAAGTTGAAAAAAAACATGATCTGCAACTTTAAAAATTGGGCTAGAGAATCATGGAAACTAGCGGTAATAGTTGTGCAGAGAAAAGGAAAGAATTGCAGATGCGAAGGGTTGTGCAGAGAAAAAGAAAGAATTGCTTTCCTTTCAGATGGGGAGGGGTACTGTTCAAAACACAAATGAACAGTACCATGCTGCAAAGTCACATTTCCTTATCTGACGTGGTAGAATTCCTGTCATTTTCTGATGATCCAGTCCCCCTCTTTAACTTTTTAAAAACCAGCCCATTTCCTTCTAATTTCATCTTCAATTAAACCCCTCATTTTAGCACTTTTCAATTCAATCTTTGGTCCTAAAAAAAGTCCTTCAAACTGGCTCGTAATCCCTCGAATCAGACCTGTGAACTCGGGCTAGAACCCTTCTCGCGGCAGGATTCTCTACTTTCATGCTAGACCTTTAAACGGGAATATCTTGAGCTTCTGATATCAAAATCAGGTGATTCAAAAACCCAAATTCATCTACACGTATAAGACTACAACTTTCATGAAGGATTCAAGGTTAGATAATTTTTTTTAAAGAATAGAATTCCAAAAAAACTCAGGTTGGAATCCTTCTCGTGGCAGGATTCTCTGTTTTCACATTAGATACTCAAATAGGAATATCTTGAGCTTCTGATATCGAAATCAGGAGATTCAAAAACCCAAATTCATCTAACGTACAGGATTACAACTTTCATGAAAGATTCAAAGTGAGATAAAATCATTTTGAAGAACAGAATCTGGCCATAATCTGTTTGGTCAAAAAACATCTCCTAATCTGATAAGGAAACTGACAATACCGAGCATACCAAATCTGACATAAAAATAATGGACCCTAGGACCCAATAAAGGTGCAGATCAATTCTTTAACATGTTTTGCGATGTCACGGTCACATAAATTAATTACCCTAGCTTAAAACACAACACACAAGATAGTATAGAGCAAGCAAGGGGTCGATCCCACAAGAAATATTTAGTTCAGATTTTTATGCTATACGTTATGCAATTGAGGGGTTTTGATTTGTGATGATCTAAACTATGGAAGAAATTAAACTAGGAAACAAAATCAATTGAAACTGAAATTTATCAAGAAAACAAACCTTGGTCGCAAGCACATATCCACCAACGGAAATTAGAACCGATCCTTGAAATGAAACTTCAATTCATATTCTGACTTTTTATCTTTTCCTAACGTTGGTTAATTAACGGATCTGCCATATAACTAACTCTAACCAACAAACAATCACAATGTCCGCATTAATGATTTAGTTCAATGACAGCCCTAATAACTAGATAAATTGATTGATCTCTTGACAACCAAGCTGTCTGCAGCTTGTGTTCCTTTGTTTGAGTGTTCTCCCTAAGTATTGACATTACTCGAATAAGATAATTAATGTAATCATGTTAACAATTTATAATCCGAGTGGAACCTTATTTGTGTGTGGTTTCCAGTCAAGTAATAAAAAGAGTTTATACTATAATTATTTGAAATACCATTAGTGGATCCTCTAACCTTGACAATTATTTTATCTTTGTTTAAATCCTTACATCATTATCACATCTCAAAGCTCTCTTTAAATTTTTTCTTTTATTTATAATTCTATATAGTTCACCTCCCTATGGTTCGACCCCGGTCTTGCTGGATTATTTATTACTTCGACACTCCTGCACTTGGGATAAGACATCAACTCTTTGATCGTGTCAAGTTTTTGGCGTCGTTGCCAGGGAGGTAAATTCTTGTATAAATTATAATATTTATTTTACTTTGTCTTTTCACTTTTTATTTTATCTAACTTTTGTTTCTTTAGTTTTGTTTCTTTTCTTTTCCTTTCTTTCTTTTATTCTCTTCCTACACGTGTATGAGAGTTTGGCCACGTACATTAAGTGGTAGACTTTATATGGTATCCTTATCATTTTCAGAAAATATGGTCGAAGAAGATAACCAGTCGCTTCATAATGAGAATAATAAGAATAATCGAGTTAGAACACTTAGACCATATGAATCCCACAAGAACAAGTGCACCCTCATGTATAGTTTTCCCTCCTAATGTATCTCACTTCAATTTTAAGCCAGACATTATTCAAGTTTTACCTTCTTTTCATTGCTTAGATCTGGAAAATCCATACTTGTATTTGAGAGAATTTGAAGAAGTTTGTAACACTTATAATGACTCAAATTGTAGCATGAACACCATTAGATTAAAGCTTTTTCCTTTTTCATTAAAAGATAAAGCTAAAACATGGCTACAAAATTTGAGACCAGGATCCATTCGTGCTTGGGATGAAATGCAACAACAATTTTTAAAGAAGTTTTTTCCATCTCACTGAACAAACTCTTTCAAATGACAAATCACCACTTGCCCTCATCATGGTTTTCAAACATGGAGGTTGGATTCACTAATGTTGGGATGGGTATCTAGACTTGCTTAATATTTGCTCTCATCATGGTTTTGAAATATGGAGATTGGTTTCACATATTTATGAAGGGTTAACACCTAAAGATAGATAAATGGTGGAAGTGATGTGCAATAAAACTTTTAAAGATAAAGACCCTAATGAAGCAATGGAGTACCTAGACTTGCTAGCTGAAAATGCTCAAAATTGGGACACTATAGGCACTTATAAGACACCAAGTAAAACTCAACCTCATACATCTAGTGGAGGAATTTACAACCTTAGGGAAGATCATGAAAAAGATCTGTAAAAGTCGAGGCAAGTTTGCATCTTTAGCTAGAAAAGTCGAGGCACTAGAATTGAAAAAGAGTGGTCAATTAAAATCTGCTCAAGATATTGTGTGTCAAATCTATGAAACTAGTGAACACTCAACCAATGATTGTCCAACTTTGCCTTCTTTCAAGGAATGCCTTCATGAACAAGCCCATACTTTAAACAATTTCCAAAGGCCCAATCATAACCCATACTCGCAAACATACAACTCTGGTCGGAGAAATCACCCAAATTTCAGCTGGAAGAGTGATAACAATAATGCACAAACTTCACAACCATCATTTCAAGCAAACCATAATTTCCAAAATTCTCATGGATAAGCACCTCCTTAAACTCCACCTCCTAGAAGAAATCTTGAGGAAACATTGCATGCATTTATTGAAAAGCAACAGACAATCAACACTCAACTTGCTCAAAGCATGATAGATTTTAAAGATACTCTTGCAAAATTCACATCTGCTCCCAGTTTTCAAGACAAAGGTAAGTTTCTATCTCAACCACAACAAAATCCCAAAGGGCAATACAATACAAATGCAAGTAGCTCCGGAAGCCAACACATGAATCAAGCAAATCTGTCACTACTCTCCGTAGTGGTAAGGTTATTGAAAAACCTATTCTTGAACCTTGTGAAAAAGATGATGAGTTAATCTCTGAGGGTAAGGAAGGGGTTGAATATGAACATTGCAAAGAAAAGATTGATTCCCCGCCAACACTTCCATTTCCTCATGTCATGACCAAACAAAGGAAAGTCAATCACAACTCTGAAATCTTTAAAATTTTCAAACAGGTAAGGATCAATATACCTTTATTGGATGCTATTAAACACGTACCTTCTTATGCTAAATTTTTGAAAGATCTATGCACTGTGAAGATAAAACTGAATGTGAAAAAGAAAGCTTTTTTAGCCGAACAAGTGTCATTCTTTAAAACAATAATACTTTGAAATATAAAGACCCTGGTTGGCCTACAATTTCATGCTTTATTGGAGAGCATAAAATTGAAAAAGCTTTACTTGATCTTGGAGCTTGTGTGAATTTACTTCCATATTTGATTTTTCAAAGTCTCAATCTAGGTGAGTTAAAACCAACTTCTGTAACTCTTTTACTTGTTGATAGATCTGTAAAAGTGTCTAGAGGAATAGTTGAAGATATGTTAGTACAAGTTGATCAAATTCATTTATCTTGTGGATTTTATTATCTTGGATACACAACCGTTAAAACATGTAATTTAATTCCTGTAATTTTAGGACGTCAATTTCTTGCAACTTCTAATGCATTGATTAATTATAGGAATGGAGTGATGAAGTTATCTTTTGGAAACATGAAATTGAAGATGAATACTTTCAACATTTGCAAACAACCTGGAGATGATAATGATTTACAAAAAGTGGACTTAATTGAAAAATTAGTTCATGATCAATTTCAAACCACTTCTAGTGAAACTGAGATTGATGAATTTGATGATTTGCAAATGGTCTATTTTCAGGAAGAATCAAAGGCTAGTAATTGGAGACAAAAAATTGAGGAATTGCCACCATGATCAATTGAGTCCATACCTTCAAGTGTTCAACCACCAAAACCTGATTTGAAATTGTTACCATTCAATCTCAAATACTTATTTTTAGGAGAAAATGAAACTTTTTCAGTAATAATTTCTTCCAAACTTAATGCACATAAAGAAGGTAAGTTATTACAAACTCTGAAAATGCAAAAAAATGCATTAGGATGGACCATAGCTGACATAAAAGAAATTAGTCCTTTGATTTGCACACACATAATTTATTTATAGGAAATGCAACGAAGGCTTAATCTTAATATGAAAGAAGTAGTGAAAAATGAAGTCTTTAAGCTTTTAGATAATAGAATCATTTATCCTATTTCTGACAACAAATGGGTAAGTCCTACCCAAATTGTACTTAAAAAGTCTGGAGTCACTGTTATAACAAATGAGAAAAATGAGTTAATTCCAACTAGGACTATTACTGGTAGGCGCATATGCATTGACTATAGGAAACTTAATTTAATGATTAGAAAAGATCATTTTCCTTTACCTTTCATGGATCAAATCCTAAAAAGAGTTGCAGGTCATGAATTTTATTGTTTCCTAGATGGTTATTCAGGTTACAACCAAATTAAAATTGCATTGGAAGATCAAGAGAAGACTACTTTCACATGTCCATTTGGTACTTTTTCATATCGAAGGATGCCTTTTGGATTATGTAATGCACCAACCACGTTTCAAAGATGCATGCTTAGCATATTCAGTGATATGGTTGAATGTTTTCTTGAGATTTTTATGGATGATTTTTCTGTTTTTGGTGATTCATTTGATGATTGTTTAACTAACTTTGAAAAAGTTTTGAACAAGTGTGAAGAGAAGAATCTTGTGCTGAATTGGAAAAAATGTCATTTTATGGTAACAAACGACATTGTACTTGGTCATATTGTTTCATCAATGGGAATTAAGGTTGACAAATCTAAAATCGAGTTAATTGTCAACTCACCAACACCAAAATTTGTTAAAGATGTTAGATCATTTTTAGGACATGCTGGTTTTTATAAAAGGTTCATCAAAGATTTTAATGTAATGTCTAAGCCATTGAGTAACCTTCTAATAAAGGATAATATTTTTGAATGGACCGAATATTGTGAAGAAGCCTTTGTTAAACTTAAAAACTTGCTTACTTCTGCTCCTGTCATTTAACCTCCTGACTGATCATTACCTTTTGAAATAATGTGTGACACTAGTGATTATGTCGTGGGTGTTCTCTTGGGACAAAGAAAAGATAAGAAACCTTATGTGATTTACTATGCAAGTAAAACTTCAAATAGTGCTCAAATGAATTACACTACCACTGAAAAAGAATTACTTGCAGTAGTATTTGCATGTGAAAAATTTAGATCTTATCTTGTTGGCTCACCTGTTGTTGTTTTTAGTGATCATGCAGTATTGAAATATCTTCTTTCCAAGAAGGATTCTAAGGCTAGATTGGTGCGATGGATTTTATTACTTCAAGAATTTGATATCACAATCAAAGACAAGAAAGGCAATGAAAATGGTGTCGCAAATCATTTGTCAAGATTAACAACAGATTCGAGATCTGATATCACACTAATCGATGACTACTTTCCTAATGAATCTTTACTTTCTGTCTCTACAATGCCTTGGTTTACTAATATTGTTAATTTTCTTGTTTCAGGACAATTGCCAACTCATTGGAGTACCCAAGATAAAAAAAAAGTTCTTGAACGAAGTGAAGAACTTTTATTGGGATGACCCTTATTTATTCAAATATTATCCTGATCAAATATTTCGAAGATGCATTCCTGACAATAAGGTAAGTAGTGTCATTAAATTTTGTCATTCTAAGGCATGTGGGGGTCATTTCTCATCAAGAAAGACAACTGCAAAAATCTTACCAAGTGGATTTTACTGACTCACCATGTTCAAAGACTCACATGCATTCTGCAAGACTTGTGAAAATTGTCAAAAGTTAGGATCTATTTCAAAACGTCACATGATGCCTTAAATCCTATTCTTGTCATTGAGATCTTTGACTGTTGGGGTATGGATTTCATGGGTCCATTTCCTCCATCATTTGGTTTCTTGTACATATTAGTTATAGTAGATTATGTTTCAAAATGGATAGAGGCAATTCCAAGTCGAAACAATGACCACAAAATAGTGATAAAGTTTTTGAAAGAAAATATTTTGAGTCGATTTGGAATCCCTCGAACCATGATAAGTGATGGTGGAACACATTTCTACAACAAGCCATTTGAGTCTTTAATGAAGAAATATGGAATCACACACAAAGTTGCCACCCCTTATCACCCTCAAACAAGTGGACAGGTAGAACTTGCTAATAGGAAGATCAAACTAATCTTGGAAAAAACAGTGAACCCTAATAGGAAGGACTGGTCTTTAAGACTTAATGATGCACTATGGGCTTATCATACTACGTTTAAAACATTATTAGGTATGTCACCTTATAGGTTGGTATATGGAAAATCTTGTCATTTGCTTGTGGAACTTGAACATAAAGCTTATTGGGCTATCAAAGCTTTCAATTCAAACCTTGATGATGCTAGCCAGCTGCGTAAGTTACAAATAAATGAGCTTGAGGAAACAAGAAATGATGTATATGAGAATTAAAAAATTCATAAAACAAGAATCAAAGAGTTTCATGACAAGAAAATCTTGAGAAAAACATTTGATGTTGGTCAAAAAGTTTTTCTTTATAATTCTCAACTCCATTTATTTCCTGGAAAGCTAAGATCAAGATGGAGCGGTCCATTTATTGTGAAACATGTGTATTCTTATGAGGCCTTTGATATTGCGAATCCAAAGAATGGCAATGTTTTTAAGGTAAATGGACATCGTTTGAAAGCTTACTTTGATAATTTTCCTAGTGAAAATGAATCCATTGGTTTGAATGATCCTGTATATAAAGGTTGATTATTTTGTTTTCCTCACATTGTTTTTATGTTTCCTTTTGGTGTGACTCATGTTTTACTAGTCTTTCTCCAACCGCGGTCAAATGGCGGATAACGGTACTCCGTGACTTTTAAGTCGATTCTATCAGTTTCCCATGATAACTGATATCTGTGTATATATTTGTGCAATTATTTGCTCTTTCTCCTTTCTTTGCATCTCTTCTCCAATTCTCATTTGAAAATGGACACCACTCTTGAAAAATTGAAAAAGTATTTTTCCACTTTGCCTCCAAATACGATTGCAAAAATTTACCATGCTAGGTGTGAAATATTGAGGTTGTTAATGAATCATGGAATTCCTGAAGATATTCGCTGGCTAATTGAAGCGAAGGTCTGATTATCAGGTGAGTCCTCCAATTCTTTCATTTCATACATGCCTGGAACAAGTAAAAGAACATTTGCAAAGAAACGTCGTGCAAAACGACTGAAAGTATGTCACAGATGTGCCAGATGGACTTGTAATGCAACATGTCATTCTTTAGGAATGATATCTATAAACCGTTAAGATAAAATACAATTCATTAAGGATGGCCTGAGTAAGGGGTCTTTAGATAATCTTCTATTTACTCTTGAGATGCATCCTAGTGAAGATGTGCATCGTGCAATTCATGATTTATAGCCACAATTCCATAAAGAACATGCTTGATATAGTCTTGGGAATCTGACTAAAAAAGACCTTGTTTGCCAATTTTTAAGAAAACTGGATGGGAAGCCTATCCCCGATCCATATAAGGCGTTTAATCCGTTTTTCGACGTAAAATCAAGGAAAGATGTGAGCCACAATCACAACTACTTGTACATACACATGTTTTCAAAGAGAGAGAGAGAGAGAGAGAGAAAGAATGAGACTCTAGCTAACCTACATATAAGTGGTATGATTGCATTTTCAATTTTTCATTAATAATATCTTCTATTCCTTCCCTTCATTTCTACTCAACCCATACATTCAACAGATATAGAAGTGTGTAGAAATGGCAGGTTCCTCAAGTCATCAAATAAGAAATATTTGTGTTTTTGGTGGATCCAGTCTTGGGAAAGAAAACGAGTTTTTAGAATCAGCAAATCATCTCGGTCAGGTACTAGCTGAGAGAAAGATTCATTTAGTGTATAGGGGAGGCAGTCTTGGGTTAATGGGGGTGTTTCAATAGCTGTATTTTTAGGAGGCAGTCAAGTTTTGGGGGTCGTCCCCAAAGCTTGAGCAAAAGGAGACATCATTGGAAAAATAATTGGAGAGGAACTACAGGTCTCCACAATGTCTGATCGAATGAATAAAATGTTTAACCATGCTGACGCCTTCATTGCCTTACCAGATGGTATGGGCACATTGGAAGAGATCTTTCACATTTCCTCTTGAGCTCAATTGCACATTCACCATAAACCTATAGGTTTGTTAAATGTTAATGGTTTTTATGATAATTTGTTGTCTTTTTTTGATCAAGCAGTGGAACATGAATTTCTAACATCTTCGGCACGACAAATCATAATCTCGGCTACTACTGCTGAACAACTGCTTGATCAACTATAGTCTTTCATCCCTGTAATTGATCCCTCCATGAGTCGCATAAATTGGTCAACTATGGAAAGCCGTAAAAAGCTTAGATTGAATTTGAGTCTTCGTTTGTAAAACCTTGTGTCCTTTGGTTTAATTAATAGCATATTATTTTGTTTTGTTATTTCTTATATTTGTTTAAGTGTGTTTCAGGTTTGTCAGTATTCGTTGTTTCAGGTGATGTCTTCTATACTCTATCTTTCTACCTTAGAACATTGAGGACAATGTCTCATTTTGGTTGGGGGGAGGGTAGTAGTTGACATAAAAAAACTTACTAACTGTTTTTGCTATTATTAAAACCATTTGACAAAACTATTATTAGGATGGTAGAGTAAGGAGAAATTTTATTGACTCTTGAGATGCATCTTAGTAAATATTCTTATCAAGGTCTATCAGAATACTTCTTGAAATATTCAGGTTTATAAACTTTCGCATTGTTATCACTTGATTCTGCTCATATACTCATTTAACAAGTATTCTTAAACCTTCATTTTCACACACACACTTTAACATATGATTGTGGGTTACATATTGGATTATTACATTATTTATGTTCTTTTGTTAAAGGTAACAACTAAAGGAAAGGGATAGTATATAATTTGCAAAAAAAAAAACAAAATATTGATGATAATAAAAACATAGATAAGTTTGGTTTCGTAGCCTCCCTAACCTAAGCAATTAAGCCCGAAGGGGTGTTTTAGCACCTAATACCCTAAAATCAACTGACTTGTGAGCTATTGGCCTAGTGCTTGCTACATGGGTTAAGGAGAAAAGCTTAAGGGAATTAAACATTGCACTATCTATGTATCAGTATTTGTAACCCGAGTTACTAAGCTCGTAGGGGTGTCTCAACACCTAATGCCCTAAGACCAACTAGTATGGGAGTCATTAGCTGAAAGCTTGTTACATGGGTTAAAGATGCATTGTGTTTTAAGTTATAGGTGTGTGTGTGTGTGTGTGTGTGTGTGTGTGTGTGTGTGTGTGTGTATTTAAAAAGATAATAATCCCAACCCAAGAAAGTTAACCTTAGAAAAATATTAGAACAAAATATTGTTTTCTTCCAATAAAAGCCCCATCATCTATGTTTTCATACAATGAGCACATAAAAAGAAGGTTTATTAATATCTTGTTTCAACAGTATGAAGCAGATATATAAATTTAATGAGAGTTTGTTTATTTGGATAGATTAATGGAAGTTGGATGATGAATGTCTTGCTTTGTGGAACTTGCAAATTGTTTTTCTATTTTAACGCTTTGATTACTAGGGACTAGTAATAAGCTGGTTGGGGGGTGTGATTAGTACTTAAAAGTGCATTTCTATCAAGGTTTTATATCATCATTCTGCATTTGAAGTATCAATAACTCCTTAACTAAGATCACGTTTTATAATAACAAGTTTGATAGTATAAGATACCTTTAATTTATGGTAAATGTTCATTTTAAATCCAGGCCTATCACATAAATCAAAGGATTGATTGATGGGTTTAACCATTGAAATTGAGAAGACAAAGAGCCCCTAAGCTTATAAAAGAGATGCTGGTTGAATTCAAATTGGAACACCATTCGGTTATTAGATCATAACTGGACCTGTAGAACTTGGATTTAGGTTTTGTTTATATGGATAGAAAGCTAATACATAGGCCTTAAACTTTCATGAAGAGTTCAAGATTCAAAAGAACCGTTTTGAAGTTCAAATTATAGCAACAATAGAGAAGTCGGAATCTGTCCTACAACCCAGACACTATTCAGTGTTCATCCCATATCTCGAGTTCTAGAAGTCCAAATTGCACCGATTCTTGTTTTGTTAGAAAGCTGAGACAATTCCCCAAAACTTTCATGAAAACTATCTATTCAAATTTTGATGTTAGCAATGACGTTTTTTGTAGACAAAAAGATAAGGATGGTTACCAAGTCAAGTTCTGAATTTTGACCTATAAAAGAAGGCATTTGCCATGCATTTAGGAATCTTGGTTTTCAGATCAAGATCATGTTCTTGCTCTCTCTCTCTCTCTCTTTATATTTTTGTAATGCTTAAGTTTTGCTTTCATTAATCTCTTGTTTATGCCTTTCATTTCCTTTATTATACTTATATAATCATGTTCTCCTCTTGTTTATCTATGTTTCTCTTATTCATAATGTTCAGCTAAGTTTATTATGTTAAGGTGAAAAGGTTACACTAATGATGTAAGAATAAGTATAGTATAAACTCAACATGGACTTTAATTTTTGATACTAACATGTTTTATATTTATTATCTTACTCACTCTTAATACCTTGCTTGTTAAATGGTTAATCTAAATTTGTGTTGAAAAACCCTTGGTACAACAAATACTTGGCACTTTCATAGCCCAACTGTATGATTTAACTGACACATGTGCTACGAAAGGAACTTGATTTGTTGTTAACATAAGTTATCACCATGAATACCTGATAATATTTAAAAGTATTGGCATTACTCGAATAAGATAATTAATGTAATCATGTTAACAATTTATAATCCGAATGGAACCTCCTTTGTGTGTGGTTTCCAGTCAAGTAATAAAAAGAGTTTATACTATACTTATTTGAAATACCATTAGTGGATCCTCTAACCTTGACAATTATTTTATCTTTGTTTAAATCCTTACATCATTATCACATCTCAAAGCTCTCTTTAAATCTTTTCTTTTATTTATAATTCTATATAGTTCACCTCCCTGTGGTTTGACCCCGGTCTTGCCGGGTTATTTATTACTTCGACACTCCTGCACTTGGGATAAGACATCAACTCTTTGATCATGTCACACACCATCTCCAGCACATACGACCCACAAATGAGTAACAACAACGACGTTGAAAATGTTAAAAAACGATGCAAATATATCAAAAATGCATTTTTTAGTGTTTTCATTGTTTTTTTGCTATTTTTGGTTTTTTCAAAAACTTTATCAAAACATGGGTCAAAAATTAGGTAGCAACAAGAGTCATAACCGTGTTTTAGAAGGTAACCCAAGATGAAAAATATGAAGATGTCCTTCAAGTGCACCATTGCTCTTAATTGCTGCTAGAGTGCTCTTAATTGCTGCTAGAGTGCACTAGATCACGAACTGTCTTTGAACAACAATGTTCTCAGTTGATCTGAATGTGCTTATTCATTGATTATCTTTATTTAAAAAACATTACCTTCAATTGATCTGATTCATCATTTGATTATCTTTCTTTGCCCCCAGCTGATCTGAATATTATTTGTTGTCCTTCTCATGGTCCATTGTATTGCCCCCAGCTGCTCAACTTTTCAAGTAGTGTTGAGAAGTATTGATGTCATTTCTATCAAGGATTTTACAAGTTCGATCGATGTTCTTCTTGTTTGGCAGTATTTCTTGTTCTGGAATTAACTCGCATTTTTCAAAGGTCATGTATATTCAAAGTCTAATTGTTGAAATGAAATAAGAGAGATGTCAGTTTTGAAAAGTATTTTTGAAAATCATTCTTCTTTGATCAAAGACCCAATACATGTCATTCAATACATATAGTCCTTTGATTGTCTTGTCTTTTGAAAACATAAATTGACCCGTAGTAAGATTAAAATAGTTTTTTATGTGGTTCTTCATGTCAATTTTAATCTCTGATTTTGAGTACATCATTTAATGGTATGTGATGAAATGACCTTCTATGAATTTCAAAAAACAAGATGTTCAAGTCAAAACTCGAGGCTTTATCAAGAAAGATTGTTTCTATTTTAGCATCAATTTTATCAGCATGTATAATAACCAATAGCTTAATTGATGAAGTCATGACCCTTATGAAAAAACTCTTCAAGTTTTGAGAGCGCTATTTATAGGTTCAGATTGCTTACTTGATCAAAAAGGGCTATGAAAGAAAGGGAAATTCATAGGCTCAAAAGGTGTTTAAGGGTTTCAAAGACCTAGAATCAACATCAACTATTCATCAATCTTTTTTCTCTTGTTGTCTTTGTAGAGAAAATGACATATAACCATGTTAGCTTTTAAGATCAAAATTCTCTTAATATGGGTCATAATGCAGATCCAACTTCTCTTTTGAAGAATAACCAATCTGATATTTTGAAGATATCAGAGGCTTTATCATAGACACCAAAAGATACAAAGCTTGATTTGTTTTCTAGTGTTGACTTTTGGCATTTGCTATGTCTTTTCTCAATTGAAACCTTTTTGGCCCCTTTTAAAATTGATAGGCATTCTCCTTCCTTTATCCTTGACTTGCCTTTAAGTGTAGGCAATTTCCACTTTTTTTTATAGCCTTCCTTAAAGTTTTCTTAGATGCCCCCAGTCTATGTCTTTTTTCTTTTAGCCATTTCCCAATCATTGAACTTTCATGCTTAACATTCCCTTTACCATTGATTCTATTATTGTCTACATCCTTTCAAACAAAAATCCTTTATTTATCTCTAGTGTGGGGTGTGATATATTATCAAGGTTTCTTTTTGAAAGAAATATTCTACAAGGCTCAAAATGGGATTGCAAATGATACATTTCAAGAATTGTGAAAGGAGTGAACAAAGATGACCTTTTCTCATTTCAAGCAAGGTCGGTTAGAACCGATTAATTTTGATCCCGTCCAGTATAATGATTTGGACTTGTAAGAATCATGATTTGCGAGTCCATAACTATTGAATCCACTACATGTCATTATGCATACTACTAAAACTTAGCTACATGATTTGTGGTTCAGTTTCATGTGTGAGTTCAAAATTGTTTGGGTCACCCCATGTTGTTTATCATGTAATATCAAGTCATTTCTGCAATCAAAACACTTTTAATCTTTTAGGATTGTTTGGCTTTAATTTTGCATGTTGGAGTTCAATCAAAATATTTTGTCAAAATAACCTTTGAAAGAAACATCTTTTTATTTCAAGACAATAATAAGACAAAGAACAAAGCACAATCTATTGAAAGATGAGATGTGAACCCAAAATAAAATGGTGAATAAAAATGAGAAAATGACATTCTAATAAGCTTCTTCGGCAATCATCAATGTCTTGTTATCCCTCATTGATGGTAGTCTATTGACAATATGATTGTTGACATCATCCTTCACCAAATCCACCTGCCTCTTGCTCACTAGCTTTCGAACCTGATTCTTAAAGTTCTTGCAATTCTTCACATCTTATTAGGATTACTCCACCTAGAGAATGGTGTCTTGGGGCATTGACTATTCTAATGTTGTATCCAACTATGCTTTTTACTCGGTGGTGAAGGTGAATTAAAATGGAAAGCATCCATGGAGCAAACCCTTCCCTAATTGTAGCTCATCAATATCTCCAGTCTTAAAGTTGAAGAACATCATGTTAGAAAAATATTCTTCCATCATCATAACATCAACATTGCAAAAGGCCAAAGAACTTACATTGGGTTTTTTCAATGTTAAAACCCCTATGTTTATCGAATGCCTCATGCTCCATTGTTTTTCATTACGATCCTCCATGAAGCATACTTCCATTAAATTGCTCTCCCTATTAATGCAGGTCATGGCGAGCTTTTTTTGTATTCAACAAGTCCAATATCTTTGTTATCATTGTCTTTAGAGGCAAGTATGAGAAGTGGGAACAAATAATGACTCTCCCTTTTCACATCAAATGCAAAGATATTTTTCTTCCAAGTGAGCCATTCACCGATACTTTTGTCATGCAATGAAGGGATTCTTCTCGAGGCAATTACATTTCATCAAACAGCTTCCATTTCCAAGTTGTTAATTCAAACAACTCGACTCTAATGTAGTGGTACATATAGAAATGTGACTTAAACTTGGGCTTCAAGAATCTCACAATCTTGTAATGTGAAGGCTTTGACCTTTCAATCATTAGGCCAGATTCTATAGTATCACATCATGTCTTTAGATTCAAGATCTTTTGCCATTGTTTGATAGAAGGTTACACATATAATAACATGGTCCATTGTGTGCATGACAAAGTAGAATTTCTTGATTTGTTGGTGGCACAATCTCCACGTGTCCAAGAAGAAAATCAAAGGATCTTTTAGGATGGGGCTTCAAAGTGTCAGTTGAAACAAAGGAAACATGATATTCATTCCTCATCATGCTTTAGATAAGGAAACTAGAGACAATATTAGTTCTTTGGCTGTGTAGCTTTGTGAAGAGGGATTCATAGGTTAACTTGTTGTACTCTTTAGAAAAAAGACTATATTTCCCCACATTCTCCATTGATAAGCACGTTAAAACTTCATAGATGGAATCCCGAAAAAAATCACCAGCCAAGTTCATGGTACAATAGAGACTCTTATTACCATAAGCTATATTTCTCGATTGGAAGTTTGAGTGAATCCTTCTTAACACTGTCAGATGTCAACAACTTTTGATTCTAGAGAGGAAAGTAGAAGTGGTGGACCTTTATTTCAAATTGTGAGCATGCACATTTAAATGTATGAGAATGTTTTATATGATGTACTCGCCCTTCAAGGGGTGACATATGGTCGTAACTCTTGCTCTGAACAAGAATTTTAACTTTTGCCCAAATTCTACAATGAAACTTTCATGAGTGATGACCATTGTGTCACCTGCAAGCCTTGATTTTAAGATGCTTCAAGAAGGGATTGCTTTAATGTAGAAAATGGGTGTGGAGCATACATCCTAAAGGCATGTTCTAGTTCTTTTATGTGAGACAAAAGATAGGTTAAATATTCAGTCTCTAAAAATGGTCTCTTGCTATCCTAGTGATTACCCTCATAAAGCTAATATGGGGGTTTAGTAGGTAATGAGATGACATGTGTACCAATCACACTACAAGATTTCACAGTTTTACAGATGGAAATATTCCGTCAGTATGTGATTAAGAGTTCGTTGGTAATTTATTTATCAACGTCCTCACCAACAGAATATGTCGATTAGCCTTCTGATCGTTGGTAATACCACTGTCCGTCGCTATATCGGTCGGAAACATAAAAAAAAACATTTGCCAATGGTTTTACAGATGGAAATTGTGCGCCAAAAAAAAAGTTTACCGCTTGAAATATACCGACGGATTTATCCCATCGGTGAAGTGTGACATACCGACGGATACATACTGTTAGTAAAGTTGTCGGTGAGTGTCTGAAATACCGACCGAAGATATCCGTCTATACATTTGTCGATCATTGTGGCAGGTTCTGTCAAATACCGATGGATTAAGCCTGTCGGTAAAGTTGTCGATAAGTGTGAAATACCGACCGAATATATCCGTCTATAAATTCGTTGGTGATTGTGGCAGCTACTGTCAAATGCCGACGGATATATTCCGTCGGTAAAACCCTCTGTGATTATTTTTAAATATGTTTTTTAAAAATTATTTAGAATACATAATATAAAATTCTATAAATTAATGGTAATAAAAACCAATTATGCAAATAAATTTTTTATTAAACATCAAAAACAAAAAAAAAAGTTAAATAATATTCTTTACAAACTGAATGTGTTTCAAAAAAAAATATTAAATGAACTACTAAAGGTAAATAATATTTATTACAAATTAATATAAAGGTGGAGCTGGAGGAGGAGGAGGAGGAGGAGGCAGGTGGTTATACCGCCAAAAAGGATGAGGCGCACATGTATCACCACTCTGTGATGCCATGTTCATGACCATTTCGCGAAGATGTTCATGATCTGCCTTTTGTTGTGCATACTCTGCTGATAGGTGGTCGTATTTTTCAGTGAGCTGAGTCGTGTGTTGCTGCAAAGCCACGAACTCCTTAAATTGGGTGCTCGATACTGATTGGGAGCTCCCAACGGTTGAAACACTATGGGCCGCCCGCAAGTTCTCGGCCGTAGTGTTGGAGAGCCCGTAAACCTGATTTTTATCGGGTCCATCAGACGATCCAACCTCCATCCACAAATCCAGATCGAATTCTGGATGGGTCAAAGGATCGTCCCTATATCTCTCCCTCAACTAGCTATTATAGGTCTCCAGAAAATAAAATAAAAAAAGTAATCATCATATTCAATTCATTAAAAATAATAACTTACAAAATAAAATGGTTGAACAAACATACCACGAAGTGTTGAGCACGGTTGTCAACGAACTGTTGCGCCCCCTTTTGGCGGTCTAGACTCCGCACGTGCGTCTCCACAAATAGCTCCATCGGGCTGGGCTCACGTCCAAGAGACGTAGCCTATAATGAAAAAAGATTAATAAACAACAAATTAATTTAACGATATATTTCATTTAAATTAATCTTACTATCCGTTTCGCATGTGCAGCAAACGGAACGGAGCCGCCGGTGTGCGTTGTCACCGAGCCATGAATTAGCCGATTCTGGTTGCCAGCACCAGACCGTGAGCGTCGTGTGAACCGCTTAGATGTCACATGCTCAAGATAGCGTGGCCATATATCTTCCTGGATGTATATCGGTTTGAAATCCCTCCAAACCACCACATCGTTCCAGCCTTGGAGACCCCTATCTCTCGTGGTTTTTTTTTTCCTTTTTTGTGATTCATACAAAAAATCACGTAACCTACTTCCATTGAAACATAAATTTTTTTCTAAAAAAATCTTGTATTGTTTTCGATGTTACCTAGTTACCACGTGATTTTCCCACACCCTCCTCACAACTTTGTCATGCGCCTTGTCCCAGGCGAATTTGTGTTATGTATAAATAATTAGATAAATAAAAATAATAATTTATTTACAATTATATTAATAAATTATTATAAATAAGCTGGAAATTAGAAATTAACACCAATCTCAAATCTGTTAAACCATGCATCGATTTGAGGTATCCATTTAGGATGTCTGGATACCTGACTCCATTGAAATAATGGAATCTCCGTCGATGATTTAAACGCTGATGATATTACTTGGGGTGGCCTCAATGTTTTTGAACCTGAAAATAAATTAAATTAATGAAATATTGATTAGTTGTTCATAAATTATGTTATAATTTAAAAGAAAAAACTAAAACCTTAACAAACTTACATTGAAAGATCGTCCTTCCATTGTGCCTCGTACTTGTGGGTGAATTGATTCCGCTGTGAAGGCATGCCACCTCTGCGCTATGAACCTGCATTGGAAGAGACATCATCGGTTGATGGCGCAGGTGGTGTAGGTGCCTCTTCTTGAGAGGCACCTAAGGATACGTCATCCTCGCTGCTAGAAGAAGACCATACGTGAGCAACGAGCTGTGGTTTTCATTCTATGTATCTAGATAATTGTATACGAATAATTATATAATTAAATTTGAATGTTAAAAAAAATTCGACAGCACTTCCTCTATGTTGGATACTACCCAAATCTACAAATCTGCAAATATTGACAAAAGCCACAACCAATTGACTCCATCTATACTAATATTGTATATAACATAACATCTATACATATAACATTCATACTAATTACAAGGTAAATTCAATATTAACAACATATTCAATCATTATATAAATACAAACAATAAAAAATATTCAATAAATTAAAAAAAAAACTCTAGACTAACAATTAAAATTAATGCAAATAATTAAACAAAAATCATGCAATAATGTAGTAAAATTACTAATTATTCCAACATATTCAATTACTTATTCTAAGGTATATTCAACATTAATAATTACAATTCAACAAATTATTCAATCATTATATAAATAAAAACAATAAAAAATATTCAATAAATTAAAAAAAAATCTAGACTAACAATTAAAATTAATGCAAATAATTAAACACAAATCATGCAATAATGTAGTAAAATTACTAATTATTCCAACATATTCAATTACTTATTCTAAGGTAAATTCAACATTAAGAATTATAATTCAACAAATTATTCAATTATTATGCCAATACAACAATAAAATATATTGAATAATTTTTTCTAAAAAAAATTAATGCAAATAATTAAACACAAATCATGCAATAATGTAGTAAAATTACTATTTATTCCAACATATTCAATTACTTATTCTAAGGTAAATTCAACATTAACAATTATAATTCAACAAATTATTCAATTATTATGCCAATACAACAATAAAATATATTGAATAATTTTTTTTTAAAAAAAAACTATAAACTTTAGGAATGAAATATGCTTACCTTAATAATGTGTTTATTTCAAGACTTTATCTACATTATAAAAATACACCAAAACAAAAAAATAGCTAAAAAAAAACTTTAATGTAAAATGAAATAGAGGAAACACGTACCTTTTAATTTGATGAAGATTCAGAAAAAATCTAGTTAGAGACTGCAGGTAAAAATCTTGAAGAAATGAGAGGAAAAAAATCAAAACTGAAAGGTGAAGAATGGAGAAGATGCAAAAATGAACTGAAGGGGCGGTCGCAGGGATTTATAGCGCATTTTTAACGACGGATTCACCGATGGAAATTAAAAATAATATTATTTTAATTTATTCCGTTGGTGAAGTTTTGAAAATCCGTCGGTAATTTTTGAATTTCGGACCAACATTTTGTATTACCCTCCATATTTTTCGCGGTCCGTCAGTAATTCCATCGGCAAAATGACGCGGTCAGAGATGCATTTAATGCACCGCTCTTTGGAATTCACACAGTCCGTCAGTGATGTTGTCGGTAATAGTGGCCCGCCGATGACATACCGACGGCTTGGAATTCATCGATATGGACATAGGTGATAGTGGCATTTCAAGTAATTATTTTTCAACACTCTGTGAAATGCCGATGGAAGTTTTTCCGTCAGTATGGACGTCGGTGATAGAGGCATTTCAAGTAATTATTTTCCAACTCTCTATGAAATGTCACAGACGTTTATCCGTTGGTATGGACGTCAGTGATATGGCATTTCAAGTAATTATTTTGATTGCTAAACTGTCAATCACACAAAACAATAACAACAGTGCTTAAACAATACGTAAACTTATAAAATACATATTTCATGTTACAAAATATATCATCCATAATATATATTACATGAAAAAAAAGTTTTTACATAGGGCTTCATTCTGATAGTTAGTCAAAATTTTCTTTTTCTTCGTCATCAATTGAATAGTCATCACCTTCATCACAATCTTCAATATGGATATCATCATCTTCATCGATATTTGCTTGTCCGCTAGAGCTCAAAACAACATTCAACTCCTTTGCGTCAACATCAACAAGACTATCATAGAAAACATGAAAATTTGAATTTTCTTCCAAGTCAATCGAAGGAGCAACTCGATATGGTTCAACCAACTCACTAACTTGAAAGACTTCATCTCACACACTTGTGTCTTCGTTCTCATCTTAAACAAGCTCGACACGACCCTTGGGTTTCGTTTTTAAAACGAACAACCAATCCACTCTTGATCGATCCTTTCTAAAAGAAGTGGTGTATGTGTAATAAACTTGTTGACATTGCTTTACGAAAACAAAGACATCGTTTACATTGCGGAGTCTAGCTTTTGAGTTGATTTCGACTAGACCATAGTGCAGATCAACTCTGATTCCTCTATCAGTCGTGTCATACCAATAGCATTTGAATAAAAATACTTTATTCTGCTCGCTATGATATTGATGTTGTATGTCTTTCTTCCATGCCCATATTCTTCAGTATGGAAAACATATCCATTGACAAAATACCCATTGTAGCACTTAACTTTTCTTTCAAGGCCCAGACTCAGTGAAGACAATGACTTAGCAAAACTTCTTCTCATTTGATAAACCTTGTATATAATGTACATCAATGAACAGTAAACGAGAATCACGTAATGACATGCATACAATAATTTTGCAAGTGAGAATGAGTTTATGATAGTGCTTACATGTGTTTTGAACCATGTGGCAAATTGTTCATCTTGTAATTGAAAGATTTGGGATTCGGTCAGCTGTCAGTTATTGGACAACAAATATTGTCGATGTTCCCTGCAATGGTAATAAGTGTATTATATTACAATATACAATTAACAGTATATTATTGACAAAGTTTAATTAGTATTACATATATATACACTTACTGAATAAAAGGTCTGAACTCATCATAGTTAAATAGAACATAATTGTGTGCTTGTTTGAACTCTATTTCTGACAAATATCTTCCTCTTATGGCATTTTTAGGTGTGGGTCATCCAGGATTGGAGAATAATGACAAGTTCCCATTGGAAGACACTTCACCGCCATCATCATGCCGTGGAACACGATTGATTCTCGTTCTCAGATGAGGTTCGAAATAGTACGAGATAAATGTTGAGATCTCCTCAACAATATAGGCCTCACATATCGAAACCTCAACATATGTCTTGTTCTTAACCTTTTTCTTGAGATTGAACAAGTACCTGCATTGAATTAATCAAATATTTTCAATGAAGAAAAACAAAGAAAATACTTTTATATATGAATTACATTGCAACTGTAATATCTAACCGTTCAAATAGGTACATCCATCTATACTGGACCGGTCCTCCAACTTTTGCATCGAACGGTAGATGTATGGGGAGATGCTCTATTAAGTAAAGAAATAATGGAGGGAATATCATCTCAAGTTTGCATAGTGTCATGACGATATTCGTTTCAAGCCTCTCAATATGATCAACATTCAACTTGCTAGAGCATAAATCTCTAAAGAAATGACTGATCTCCGTGAATGCATCCCATATTCCCTTTGGCGATAAATCACGAAAAGCTAATGGGATGAGTGTTTGCATAAACACGTGGTAGTCATGACTCTTCATTCCATACAATCTGCATTCCTCCATATTAACCAGTCTTGATATGTTCAAGGCATGTCCATCAGGAAAATGCAGACTTTTAAGCCATTTGTAGACTAGTAGTTGTGTGTTTTTCTCTAACACGAAGCTTGCTCTTGGTTTTGCGACCCGTGACTTATCCCAAACCAACTCCATATTTTTATGGTTACAGAACAAAGCTACATCCAATCTAGCCTTGATGTTGTCCTTTGTCTTCCCCTTCACATCCATGATGGTGTTGAAAATGTTCTCAAATACGTTCTTTTCAATGTGCATGACATCAAGGTTATGGCGGAGAAGATTGATCTTCCAATAAGAAAGCTCCCAAAAGATACTTCGCTTTACCCAATTATAGGTCAAACCAAAACTAGGGAACTTTTGCTTACCTGATTGGATACCAAACACAATGTCACCGTACTCTGAAACAACATCATGCAATTCTTCACCAGAAAAGCGCAGGGGTGCAACATCCTTTTCAACTCTGCCAACAAAGAAATCTTTTCTGTTCTTTTTGTACCTGTGATTATGTGGCAAGAAATGACGGTGACAGTCAAAAAAAGAAGTTTTACCTCTATTTGTTAGCGTGAATGCCTTGTTGTTTTCCATGCAGTATGGACATGCTAGTTTCCCAAGCGTGCTCTAACCAGAAAGCATTCCATAAGCTGGAAAATCATTGATAGTCCACATCAAAGCCACCCTCATAAGGAAATTTTATTTCCTCGATATATCATAAGTCAAAGCTCTGGAGGACCACAACTACACCAACTCATCAATCAACGGTCGAAGACAAACATCTATATTCCGGATCGGGCTGCTCGGACCTGGTATGACCATAGATAAAAACATGACCTCCGGCCTCATACACATCCCCGGTAGCAAGTTATAAACTATCAGTATGACCAGCCAACAAGAATAAGGAGCAGCAAATTACCCGAATAAGTGAGGATGCACATTATTAAAGTGTTTCCACGCTTCGCCGTCAGAAAGATGCACAATCACTCCATCAACCGAATCATGTGATTGATGCCATGTGATGTGCTTAGCAGTCCTTGGTGACATGAATAACCTCTCCAGTCTAGATGTGATTGGGAAGTATCTAAGTTTTTTTATATGCGACTAGAGTCTTTCCTCTACCAGTTCTGAGTTTGTAACAGGAATGCCTGCATGTCATGCACTCGGTCATCTCAGCATTTTCGAGGTAGTATAACATGCAGAAGTTAGGGCACATATCAATTTTCTAGTATCCTAAATCGAGGGGTTTCATCATGGACTTCGCAGTATAGAAGTTTTCTTTCAGCCTATTCCTTTAAGGTAAAATGTTTCTCACCATTCAATAATCTTGTCATACCCGGCCTCACTCAACTCGTGATCTGACTTGATGGTGAACACCTGTGTTACGGCTGATAATTTACTGTGGTTCGTGCAACCATCCCATAATGGTTCGTTAGAATCTTTCAACAAATCAAAAAACCTAGTTGCATTTGCATTAGGTTCTTCTTCTACAATTGGACATTGATTGACATTACCTTGATTCATTCTCATTGCATCCATAACCATATTCCTGTAAAGATTAGTGTTGTCATTTGTCGCTTCATGCACGTTGCTAGCACTAGAAGTTGACCCAACCACCCTTTCTCCTATTCTCCTCTAACTAACAAATACTTCTCCGTGTGCATATCAACACTGGTAATTCTCCATAAACCCTTTGTGTAGAAGATGCATCGTTACAACATCTGGATGTAGATACTTTTTATTTTGACACTTCCTGCATGAACACCTATTACCGCCTCCAGTAAAATTTTTTAGAATAGATGTTACGAAATTAATAAAACCCTGAACCCCGTTATAATAATCCATCCTTCGCAATCCTTGGGGTGAATCTCGATACATCCATGAACGATCATCCATGACTTCTATCGAACCTCTATAAAATTATGATGACAACATGTATTAATTAACTATGTTAGGTAAATAAATTTGCAAAAATATTGGTTTACTTCGAGATTATCCAACAAACCAATTACAACTTCTCATAAATATTAAATATTCATTATCAATTATCAACGTCCATACAAATTAATACATATATATCAATTTACAGAAATTACAACTTTGTAATATCATTGATGATAAAAATTAAAACGGACCCATTAAACAAGCTATTAATTATTTCAAAACAACACATGTAATTCGGTAATTTAATAAAGTTTCAACAATTTACCAACAAATACAATCTTACAAAATCTAAAACAAACCATAACAAGTATAAAATTATACATTCATATACTACAAGTTTGTTTGAGAAATAACAATAAAACATGTACATCTACTAACAAAATACATATACTAAAAAACAATAAAATTCACATTTAAATGTTAAAATTTAAAAAGATAGAATTACTTACAAAAACTGATAAAAATCCATCGGTAAATCAGAACACGGATGCTGTGATGAGAAGACTTCAAGAAATATGACTTATTGAACTAAGAAGAGGGAGATTTCAGTTGGGGATAGTTGAGATTGGGAAGAAGAAGGAGAAATAGGGGAGGAGAGGGTCGATAGAGAGGGGATATATTAACTTTTACCGACGGCTTCAACTACAGACCTATTCCGTCTGTGATTCCGTCGGCTCTTCTGACTGTAAACAGGGCACGTCACCGTACGAAGCTGTCGTTTTGAATCCCTCGGTGATTCTGTCGGTATTTTCATCGGTGAATCGGTCACGTCACCGTACGGAGCTGACGTTTTGAATCCCTCAATGATTCCATAGGTAAAAAATACCTGCAATAACCTCCACGACAGTGAACTGCCTTTTTTTTATATTCTCAACATTCCATCCGTAATTCTGTTGGTAGATACCGACAGAATTATTTCGTCAGCAATTCTGTTGGTATTAAGCGAATTTTTGGTAGTATCATTACCAGTCTAAGCACTCACTAAAAAGTTGGGGTTTACACAAACTTAAAACTTGACTAAAAGTCAAAAGGTAAGTTGTTAGTCCCCCACTTAACCTAAAGTTTTTCAGAATAAACACTTATATATAAATATATATATATATATATATGAATGATGCATGAAGCAATTCTATACAATGCATGAACAGATATGTACAAGAATTAAATGTATAAGCAGAATAAAAAGGAAAGGTATATTAACAACAAACACACAAACCAAATAATAAAACACGATAATCAGATAAAAACAAAGCTTAGTCCACAAGGATCCCTAGTAGAGTCGTCATTATGTTGCATGTTAGCAACCGTCCTCTCGGGTATCGTGATTGGAAAATCAGGAAAATGGGATAAACAAGAAATTCTTGTTTTTTTATTAGTGGAAAGAGGGAATGAGAGTCAACATCTAGTTTTTAATTACTAGGAACCTTAACTAGTTTTAGAGATCGGGCACGGAAACTAGTTGTGTAAAGGAAATATATTAATACCCCAAATACACCCTACTTAAGATAAGTTGCATTATTTAATTGTGTGATATATTCTACGGTGTTATTGTATTTCTAATTGTTGGTTTGTCTAAAGTTTAAGAAAAGTCCTCCTTACTAAGGAGATCGTTATCTTATTGCGTAAAAACCTAACCGTTCTAACGTCAGTATAAAATAACTATATATTTAATATCATGAATACATCTTATGTATAAATCATAATTCTAGATATTAAAAGAATTTTTTTTTGAAATTTTTGACATATTGGCCTAGTTCTCATGACTTTAATAAATATGTTATTTAAAGCCAAAAATGCATGCTAATATATATTTTTTGAATTTTTTTGTATGAAAATATAATATAATTTTTTTATATATTTTTTAGAGACTTGGTCGTATGCATGAAAACAAGAATTTTGTTTTGTTTTTCTATATTTTGTTTTGCAACATTTTGGAGAAAACCTAGTATTTTAATATCAAATTTATATCTTTATAGTATATAAATACAAACCAATATTAAGCAAAATTGATAGAAAAATACGTGGGAAAATCATAAATTTTGAAAGGATGCTTTTTGGAATTTTTTTAATATATAATATTATATTATATAATGTTATTAATATATAATGGGATGGGCTGGCCCAAATATATGGGCTAAGCCCATCCTGAATGGGTCAAAATTAGCCTAGAAGAAATTAGGTCAAGGTCGGCCTAGAAGAGTGTTGGGATGTTGGCCCAAAAGAGTGTTGAGCCGATGTCGGCCCAAAGATATTTTCCTTTTCTTGTTTGAACTAGACCAGACCCGGCCCAGCCATTTTGGTCTAAGTCAGAGCTGTCTGGCTTAGTGAACAGTGGAGAAGCTCTCCACTATTCACATGTAATGTGAATAGTGAAGAGTGAATTAATTGACTTTTCACTGTTCACTTGCAGAATAGTGGAGGGCAGCCGAAGTAGAAGAAAAAGGTGAAGGAGGAGAGGGGCTAACCTGGTGGTGGTGATGGTGTCGTTAAAGGTGGCTCACGGTGGTGGGGTTATGGTGGTAGACGATGGTTTGTTGTGGAGAAAAACGATCGTTACTGTTGTTTTTCCTTTTTTATCCAAAGGCACATATTTCTTCTTTTTCTTTCTTTTTTTTGTTGTTTTTCTTTCTGTTCTTCCTCCCCTCTATTTTCATGGTCTCTCCCTCTCAGCTTTTATTTTCTTCCCTTCCTTTTCCTTCCTCTATTTTCCCATGTTTTTCCTTCTTTGTTTTTCTCTTCTGTTATTTTTCCTCTCCCCTATTCTCTCTCTTTTTCATTCAGTCCCCCTTTTATCTTTGTTTTTTTTCCTCTCTCCTCTCTCGTTCTTTTCTTTGTTTTTCACCCAAAATTTCTCTTCCTTTTCTTCCTCTCTATTATCATCTTCCCTCCCCCTTTATCTTTCGTGTTTCTCCCCTTTTAGTGTTTATAAGAGGAAAAGGGAGAGAGAGCCACCCTACCCTGACCAGTTATGGCGCACGGGGCGCGAGAACTACCTTACCCTTGTCTAGTCATAGGGACAGGGTAAGGTGGCTAGGGCGGCCTTTGTGTAGTTGCCTCAGAGCCACTCGTAAGGCATGACTCTCTGTTTTTTCATTATGGTGGTAGGCTATGAGGGGGTGTGGGTTGTGTCAGGGTCTTTGGGCAAGTGGGAGGGAGAGAGAGAAAGAGGGGAAATGCAGGGGGAAGTAGGGAAAAAATCTTCTTCTTCCCCTGGCAATGCGTGTCCAGGGGAAGAAGAAGACTTATAGTGTCGTTCTAAACGACATTGTTTTGGTCCTGTTTTTTAATGAACAATGCATTTTATTTAAATGAAAATGGCACCAAAAAAGAGTCAAATTTCAAATCGGTCCTCAATTTTTGATTTGTTCAATCAAGTCCTCAATTACAATTTTTATTTTAAGAACCAATTCAATTGTCCTTACCAAAATCAGATGTCAGGCCTAAAGTTGGCTGCCTTTTTCATTTCAGTCTTTGATCTCGGATTTATACAATTTGACCCTCAATTGATCAATAAACTTTTAATTTCTTCAATTTGGCCCTTGACTCAGTCAATTTCAGTACCTCTACTTACGCGCCTTTTCTAGTTTGGTTCTTGGTTTCGGATTTTTTCAATCAAGTCCCTAATTGACAATCAAACTTTAATATTTATGCAATTAAACCCTTGATTTGACCAAATCAACTCTTAAAATTATAATTTAACCCCTGAACTTTAATTTATTTCAATCAAAACCCAAATTGACTTTAAAAAACTATTTTTCTTGCAATCAAACCCTCCATAAATTTAATTAAACCTTCAATAAAACTTAATCGAATCCTTAAACATCTGATTTTGGACTTTTTTTCCTCAAATTGAATTGTCTTTGTTAATAGGGCCTTCATCAGTCAAAAAATATACCGTCAAATTTTAATTTTTATATTTTTGAACTTGCTAAACCAATTTTTGGCCATTTTTCTAGGTGCACTAGCATCCTCTTCTCACTGCTATTATTTTTTATTTTCTTCTAAATATAATGTTTTTGTCTTTTTTTGTATTTTCTCATTTTTATGTAGGAATGCAAAACTGGGTAACAACATGCACTAAAACCATAATAGAGGAAGAGTGTATGAACTGAATTTTAAAAGCATGTAGTGCAACCTTTAAAATTCTTTTTTAGAAATTAGATAATCTAATATTTATACCCATACAAATATTGTAAATATTAAAAAGATATTGGTAAAGCAAATAGAAAATAAGCCACTCACTTAGAGGAATATACTATTGATTGAGATTCAAATAGTTCCAAATCAATTATGCTACTTGTTTTTTATTTTTTTTATTTTTAACAAGAAGAAACTATAACTAGAAATTTAATCATGAGGGAGGTAGGTTACACCTGGTCAAATCAAGAGAAGTATGGAGATACTAGATCTTGAACCTTAATAAATTGTTATATATATATATATATATATATATATGCGCTAACCTATTTTATGATACTAATTAACTATACACGTTGAGGATTCTTGTTCTGCATAGGCCTAGATATTCTAGTTAATCACATGCACCTTTTCTTCATGGTAAATTTTATGCAGTTCCTTCCCGCGATAAAATGTTTCTGTCTAGTCAATAATTGTTATATCTTCCTTACCTTTGATTGATTATAAACTTTTTTATAACTCATTTTTACCCCTAGTTTATTTCTCAAAAAAAGTAAAAAAGTGTCTTCGAATATATCATAAAACAAGAAAATTCAAAAAAATATTTTACAGTTGATTGGACAAAATTTCCCAAATATTAGTTGGATAGGGTAAATTTTCTCAAGGGTGTAATTTAATACAAATTGGTTATCATTGGAGGAATTAAAGCACTAATGCCCAAAATTATCAATTTGGAATAATTTTAGAAGTTCTATTAAATCAAGGGCTTAATTGAATAAGTTTTCAATTTTATATAACTTTGACTTCAAGTGAAAAGATTTTAAAATTTAGCGAACACTTTGAAAAACAAAGAAATTGAAGGGTAAATTTTATAACTGGCGAGGGACTCAATTAAAATATTTTAATTATTTGGTTTGGATTTCAGGCTTGATATTGAAAAATCAAAACTTTGAGGGTGTTACTTTTGAAAACACGCTAACATTTAGGGACTATTTTATAACGTTTCCATGCCAAGTGATGTTGTTTTGGAGCCTCGTACATGAGCAACGCTTTGGCTCTTTTCTTCTTCCCTACGAGCATTTGTAACTCTAGCCCCTAAATTTCAAAACCCTAGATGCGCCTGTCTCCATCTCAGCCTCGTCATTTCTCTTAATTTGGGCATCATAGGGTTTGATTTAAGTGTTGTCCCCTCATAATCTTGGCGTCGTTTGTTGTGGTTTGCTTTTTTATATAGATAGGTATCTCATACTTTGTGTTTTATCTGTTTCTTCAACGACTTTAACACTATGAGAGAGGGTTTTACATTCTCGTTCACAGCTTGGTTGTCCTTTAATTTGTTTGCATGTGCTTATTAGTGAGGATTGAAGGGCTCTAATTTGAGGGTTTAAGAATATATGTCTAAGTCAGTCTTCTTCCTGCTATAAAAGGCTCTACTTTTTAGGGTTTGAGGCATATTTTTAAGAGTATTGGTGATAGTCTAAGAGTGATATAGAGCTTTTAGCAATTCTGGAGAGGAAAATAAATGGTTTAGAGAGAAAATCTAAAAAAACTGTGAGCTTGAGAGACTAAGGTTCTAGGTTCCTCGGAACTTTGGGGTAAGCTAGAGCGATCGAGGTCCATTTTAGCATTTGAGTATGAAGTCTAGGATTAATGGAAACCCTAAGTGTTCACTCCTTTGTCCAGTCAACTTCCAACCTTTCATCTTAGGTATATTTACGCCTTTCTGTTTATATATTTTCCTTCTATTTTCAAGCTTAAATAATTGTAAATGAATGTTTATGGCAGTGTGTATTATTAATGTCTGTTAAAACTGACTATATGTATGGGTTTTTGATATTTAATGGCCTGTGAATGGCAAGACCTACCCTTGGGGAGCCAAATCTTTAGAAATAATATACTGACTTTTTGGACCAAAAAGTGGCCAGCTGCTCATTGACAGTCCATTATTTACTGCCACTTTAAATATGTATGGATGTTTTATATTTAGTAGCTTTTATAGTGGGAAGAAGGTGTATGCTAGAATGCATATGAGCTAGGGACTCCTTTGTTGAGTTTGTAATTTGCCATTCATATGATAATTTCTTTTTGAGGCTATAAGGTCAGCCCTGAGCCAACTAAAGTAGGTCTTATTTTAAATTTCTCCAGTTCAAGTGTTAAACTGTTTTCTATCCAAAATGTTTTCATTGCATTTGGCTGAAACCCAAGTTTAGTTCCCATCTTGTATTGTTAACGTGTTCTTGACCATCTGTGCATTACATTATGTCATTGCTTTGGAATCTGAAACTTGTAAAAAAAAAACTGAAGCTGTTGGTCATCCTTTGGTTTTTAAACAAAAACAATCATAATTGTTCTCTCATGTACATTGGCCTTGGAACAAGTCTGCAAGGTCTGTTGGATTTCAACCTACATAAAAAAAAAAAAAAACCCATTGAGATGACATTTTAATTTTTTCAAAACCAATTTCTTTTTTAATAAAAAAGGATATCCGAAATATTTTGTTGTCATCCTTTGGTTTTCAAACAAAAACAATCAAAATTGTTCTCTCATGTATATTGCATCCTGAAGCAAGTTTGCAAGGTTTATTGAGTTTGAATCCATGTAAAAAAACTTATTGAGTTGACATTCAAATTTTTGCAAAATCAATTTTTTTTAACAAAAAAAAAGATATCCAAAATGTTTTGTTATTCTTTTTTAGTGTTCAAATATATTTTTTCTTTCACTCTAGGCTGAAATAAAGAAAAATAGAAGATGAAGATGAAAAACACAAATTTTATTCGATATGTTCAGCAAAATCAAGAAACTATATAAGATGATATATATATATATATATATATATATATATAATCATCTTAGTTTAAAATAATAAGAGAAAAATAGATTTTTTTTAAGAAACAAAACCCTAGCCAAAATTATAAAAAAATCAAGAAACGACACAAACTAAAGATTAAAGGGATATACATTGATTATAGCATACACTCTAACACCAGCTATGCGGACACCTTCCAAGACACTCTGAAATCATATTTGAATGGTTTGCAACTTGACCTAATAAAAACTTGCTTGAAAAACCAAAGTTACACGTAATGATCACCTTCACCCTATGCCTTTTAAAAAACACAAATAAGTAGTATAAAATCACAACAAAGTTGAATAATTTTTTAAAGAGTTTGCAAGTTCAATCAAGAACTTAATATAAGAATCACTCAACCATAAAAGATAACAAAAATGCCAAGTTGTGTTTATTAAAATTAGTCTATTTTAAAAACATATCTACAAAAAAATATTTATACTAGAAAAAATTCAAAATCTAATAGGATATATACCTAATTAATATGGATAAACCTAATAAATAATAATAATAATATAATGAACTCAAATTTAAATAAAGATCTTAATATCTCTATAAGACCTAATAATAACTAAAAGATAAATAAAACAATAGCTTGACTAATTTAAATAAAACTAAAGTTGTTTTTATAATTTAGTAGCATAATCTAACCTCAACATCAAATGTATAGTTCTCTCTATGCTAAATAAATTAGTAGGCTTGTCATATATCACTTGAAATTTAAAACATAAATATTTTTTTAACGAAGTATTTTTATTTTTTTATATTTTTTAAAATGATTTATTTAATAGTGAAAAATACCTTGTGTGTCAGTTCATAATCTCAAATATTAAATAAAAAGGTAAAAGTTGTATAAAAGATCCAAATTTAATTACAAAATAGTTCTTTTAAAAGCTTAAAATTAATTAAAAAAAATTAAACTAGGGTGTTGTTGGCAAAAAAAAAAAGGAAATAAAAATAATGCTATGAAAAAATTGTAAGGGTGAGTTTGCTAACCATGTCCTTAGCTAAAAATTATTTAGTTAAAAAATATTCTAAGGGTGTGTTTGTCAAACTCATTTTAAAGAGCTAAGCAAAAAAATTTTATTGATTTTTACTTTGTCAAACACATCCTTAAGCCTTAGAAAGGCTAAGCCCAACCACGTGGACTAGGCTTCCCAGCTTGGCTCAAAATCCAAAGCCTCTACCCTATAACTTGGACTAGACTTCTCAACTTGGCCCAAACCCATAAACAAGACCCATTAACAAGACAAAAATTACAAAGATCAAATGATGGTTTTTGGTTTGAAAATCCTCAAGAACACGAAGAAAATTACTAAAAATATAGAAACAAAATCGAAGATAAAGACCAAATTGCATCAAACTGAAGGCACATAAAGAGAGAATATGTAAGATTATAAAAGAAATCGCTTCAAATGGTAACAAATATGTCAGATATTACACAAATCAAACCAAAAGTCTAAACCTAAACCCATGTCTTTATAAGGGTTAAAGGATTAATTTATCAAAACCAAGCCTTAAAAGGAGTAATTCAGAGGAGAGAACTCTTGTGTGTAGGTCTAGGCTTCAATCGAAACCCATAAAGACATGCCAAAAACTTTGGTTTGCAAAGAAAAAAAAAGTGACAACCTTGAACACTAACCTAGAAACCCAAAAACCTAGAAAACCCAAAAAGGCTTTAAACATAGAAAATGACCAAAATCCTAGAATAATAGCCTAAACTTAACAACTTTAACTCAAACATACTTATAATGACCTGCTTGAACCATCAAAAACTCAAGAAAACAAACCAAAGAACTAATGCAATAGTAAAACCTAACAAACCATAAAACTTTTAAAATGCATTTCTATAACTCTAAACACCGTTACATTAATTCTAACACTTGTTTCAACCAGTATCATCATGAACATGGTTTGTTTAAACACAATATCTGACTAGAAACAACCTTGCTCATGGTTTTGATAAATCACTTATCAACATAAGATATTAGAAGGAAATCTTAGGACAAATAAATTCATAAGATTCTCAAATTTTATATACTAGGCTTTAAGGTTCTCGTCACACTCCATATAAAATTTAAGTTCATTTGGAGTTCTTTTGCTGTAGAAACTAATTTCAGGATTGGAACTTGTCATAATGGTTTTAATTCGCGTTAGTAATTCAAACTTGTTTTATTGCTGTTATTTTTCAATTATGGCAATATAATAACATCGTAATTGATATATTTAGGTTTCATTTAAATTTCTTTTATATAACCTTTGTATCATTTTTCTTTAATGTCTTAAAAAACATCTATTTTTTCGTACAAACACGCTAGTTACTCGTGAAATTGTATTTGTAGTTTTGTCTTTACTAGTTTTGTATTTTTCTTGATTCTTGAGACATTTACACATATTTGGATACACTACTCTAAATGTTATATTTGGTGTTGATTTCAATTCTGCAAGAGTCAAAGAAAGGTGAGATGAGAGGAAAAAGGTGTGACAAACATATTTGAGTGAAAAGCCTATATTTGAGTGAAATATGATAGAAGTGTAAACACATGAGGGAGTGGGTAAAGATTATATATTGCTTGTTAACTAACCAATTTTTCATATTCAAATATGTCAAAGTGAAGCAACAACATAGCACCATGAAAAGGAGACAATGAAATTGTAACTTAGTTGCACATTATGAATCAGCGGATGGATCAAATGGTCAATAAATTTGGAGATAGATTGGATAGGTTAGAGAAGCAACGTGTTAATGATCATGGTAGGGTTCAAATTAGGCTTGAGTAAAGAGAATTTAATGTTAGAAGAGTTGTTGGGCGAGTGAACACTAATGAAGATGATAATGCAGAAATTAATGATGTTGATTTTGAAGATGTGTCTGTGGGACATAGGGGATGTTTTGGACAACAACAGAATTTTCATTTTATAGAGGGAAATATGGTGATAATTTTCACTAGAGGGGTAATTATAGGTACCAGGACCATAATGCTGAGTTAGGTGAAGATTTGGGTACAATTAAGCTGAAAATATTAGCTTTTCAAATGAAGAATGATCCTGAATTTTATTTAGAATGGGAGAAGAAGGTGGAGTGGATTTTTTAGTGTCACAACTATTTAGAGCACAAGAAAGTCAAGCTTGTTGTGATTCCTTTTACTGACTATGTCATTATATGGTGGGATCAATTAGTGACAACCCGTATGAGGAATTATGAAAGGCAAGTTGATACTTGGGATGAGATGAAATCCTTTAAGAGGAGGAGATTTGTGTCTAGCCACTATTATAGAGAATTGTATCAAAGGTTATAAAGTTTGAGTCAAGGTACAAAGAGTGTTGATGAGTACTTCAAGGAGATGGAACTTTCTATGATTCGAGCTAATGTTAAGGAGAAGGATAAAAAGGTTGTTATGCTAGATTCATGAATGGTTTTAATCATGATATAGCTTATATTATGGGATTGCATCATTATGTGTAGTTGGAGGAGATGATGCATATGGTCGTGAAGGTGGAAAAACAGCTTAAACAAAAAGGTACCATTCAACAAAGCCAACCATTAGGCTTTTTGAAACCTTGAAAACCCGATTGGAAGGCTAATACCGGGGGTGGTCCATCATAGTAGAATGAGGAGGGCAAGGCTGAATACCCTAAAGAGAATAAAGACACCTCAGTCATTGTTAAAGGTAATAATATTACTTCTATTTCTCATAATCGTGACATTAAATGCTTTCATTATCTATGTTTTAGTCATGTTGTTTCACAGTGTCCAAACAAAAGAGTTATGGTTATGAAAGTTAATAATAAGGTTAAGATTGATAGGGAGGGTGAATTGGAAAAGATGCTACCATTGAAGGATGCTGATGATGTTTATATTGAGTGTCCGGTTAAAGGAGAGGCACTTATGGTAAAGAAAGCATTGAATGTATGTCAAGGTGAATGATTCAGAAGGCCAAATGGAGAACATATTCCACACAAGATGTCATATTCATAATAAGGTATGTAGCTTAATTATAGATGGGGGTAGTTGCTCTAATGCAACTAGTATTAAATTGGTGAGAAAGTTGAACTTACACACTACCAAACATCTCATACCTTATAAATTACAGTGGTTGAATAATGGTGGTGAAATGAAAGTGAATAAGTAGGTTTTGGTTGCTTTTTCTATTGGTAAATATTATGATGATGTGTTATGTGATGTTGTGCCAATGCAAGCTTGTTATTTGTTACTTGGTAGACCATGGCAGTATCATATGAGAGTTATGAATGATGGAGTGAAAAATATGTATTACTTTGAGATGAATGGCTTTAACTTTTGTATCTTTGACACCTAAGCAAATATATGAGGAGTAACTAAGATTAAAGAAGGAGAATATGGTTAAAAAGGAGAGCTTACATATCAGAGGGATCTATTTTGCTACTAAGGTTCATCTTGGTTTTGATGATGATATTATTCTTTAGCTTGGTACTGATTTGTTGACCTTAGAAGATGTTTTTCATCATATAGATTCGAGGTTGAATCTTTTAAAAGAAGATGAGGATGATACGAACCAAGTTAGGTCCAAGTCGGACCTTAAAATATTTGCTAACTAGTTTTGCGAGATCAATAATATCTATCAAACCATTTATTGGAACGAGCTGGCAGTTTACATGGATATACTGAAAACATGGAACTATATCTTAGTAAATTTTCAAGTCAAATACAATTCAGAAACATATTAATTCAAAAGGTTAAAGTTACTAGACAAATCTTGTCAAATCTGCCAAACTAAACCTGTATAGACTGTTTAAAACATATCTAGATCTATAGGTGGAAATGTTCTACGATTCAAGTTGATCTAGAAACCAAACATCTTAAGCTTTCCAACAATATATGGCAGGTCTAATAATTCATCTATACGAGAGAGAATGACATGTTTGAAGTCATGACTGAAAATCTACCAAGAATGTGTGAAAATTGAAGATTCGGGATACATGAAGGAATTTTAATATGAAGACTTTGTTTTTATTATCCTATTTTATTTGTTTATTTATTTTTGAATAATTATTTTTAATGTGGTTTTTTTCTGGCCCATTAGACATTGTTTAGGGGTTTATTTCATTAGTGGACTTATGTTAGTTGATTATTAGTTGTTACGATGTCGCAACTGCACAAATTAATTACCCTAGCTTAAAACACAATACATAAGATAGTATAGAGCAAGAAAGGGGTCAATCCCACGAGGAAGGTTCAAGTTAGATTTTTATGCTCGATGATATGCAATTTGGGGGGGGTTTGGACGTTATCTAGGCTAAAGCAAAAGAAAACAGAAAACTATCAAGCGGAATTAAATAAAATCAGAAAATTATTAAGGGAACAAACCTTGGTCGCAAGCACACATTCACCTACATAAATCAGAACTGATCAAGGGAACGAAACATCAATTTATATTCTGAATATTTATCTCTTGTTAACATTGGTTAGTTAACAGATTCGCCGTATAACTAACCCTAACCATCAAACAACCACAGTGTCCGCACTATTAATTTAATTCAATGACAACCTTAAAAACTAGATAAGTTGATTAATCAAGAAAACATAATTGTCCGTAGTTTATGTTTGATTTGATTGAATTTCTCCCTAAGATTAATAATGTAGATCCGCCACAATTATTAAACTAAATTGCTTCACAAGTTCATAAACCACAACTCCGGTTTTGATATCAAACTTAGCAATAGATTGTTTACAATAATAACTTAAAGTCTGCTCTAGTAATTAAAATAAACAATCATAGGAAAAATATGCATAGGAGAACAAACATATTCATCATATAAACTGAAAAGAAAAGGTAAAATAAATCTCATAGTTCTTGAAATCTAAAGATTTCCATGTCCTTGCAACCAATAAAAAGAGTTTAGCCTTGCATGTTTGTTAAACAACTAATAAAAAAGAAGGAGGAATGCATGATTTCGGGTTTCTTAGAGGAAGGGGGCGTTTATATCCTAGGAAACCCTAGTCTCTATTTTACAAAATAGTCCTCCCTTGAGTAGATAGTTTATATTTAAGTACTTTAATAACTATTTTCAAAACGAAGAGATAGCCTTGCATGAAATCTTCAAGCTTTGATTTAGAGGAGCTAAATTGCTGAAATAAAAACTTGGATGTCGATTTAGATGCTTCAGAATGTAATTTGGACTCGTTTCTTCACGAAACCTATTTGCTGGCAGAATTCAGTTTTCATCTTTCAAAAATCATATCTCCCTCATATGGCATCATTGGTGACTGAAATTTCACGCATTGATAGGTATTTGAGCCAGGAATCCAAAACATTTAAGTTTACATCAATTGGACTTATGTAGCTCCAAATATTCAAGTCGAAATGGTCGAAGGTCAACACTGGCAGATTGCGAGATTTGACTTTGAAGGTTGCTATGTCCATGCTCTTCCTTATTTTATTTTCTTTCCTTGGATATCTAGAAAGGTATGAATGTTATCTTTTTAATACCACTAGAATAACTTCATTTCGACTTCTAGAGCTCACGCTCTGCACAAAACATTAACTGAAGGTCAAATCTGTCAATTGCCTTCAATTTTCTTTTTGCATTTTTCATCCAAAAATGCCTTCCAAACATAAAACAAAAAATATTAAGACATTTTATAAATAAAGCATAGGCAAAACACTAGTTAAATATGGGTGAAACTATCGAGTAATTTGGTTGCATCAAATACCTCCACACTTAGCTCTTCCCCGTCCTCGAGAAAGGATAAATAAAATCAAAATTGAAAATAAATATGACAAATCTCTTAATCTCTCATCAATATCCAAGAATATATGCATTATAAACAAGAATACAATCAAGAAGGATAAAGAGTATAAATTTTCATGAATTTATTTATATGCAAACTTCAAAACTCAATTAATCGTCAAGATTTAAATGAAATCTATGTCATGCCAAAGTGATACATCCTCTCATTAATATACACTCCAACACTCACATGTTTAGGGTCTATGTGTTTAAATCTCTCAAATTCAATCAACGAATATGTTCTACCATAAACTTGCTCTTTAATCTCATTTCCATTATTAACATATTACAAGCAATACATGAATCAAAAGGTTTTGTTTTCTGGTTGTAAATGGGCTAAGGTTAAGGTGAGGTAAAAGAGAGTAAAAGAAAATGTTCAAACAAAAAAAAATAGAGCATTTTGAAAAATGATATTTCAAACAAGATATTCTATCAAAGCACATAAAGTTTCCACCTTTAATCATCAATACTTAACTTCTTTTTATTTCTAACTCTTTCAACATAAAATATTAAGAACATAAATGAACACTTTTTTTGTTTTTTTTTCTTATTTTCACCTTTGGCAACTTTGCCAATCTTTTCATCAAGCATCACTTCTTCTTTCTTTTCACATAATTTCCAACCATAATTCCATGAGATCTCACAAGTATATGCTCTACTAATCCTTGGCTAAGGGAAAGGAGGAAAACATATAAAAAGTTAAGGCTTATACATGGATAAAGCAAAGAAAAGGTAAACAAGCTCAAAAGGGGCTTACTAAGGATAATATGCTTTAGGTTAGCTTTTTAGCTCAAGTGGTTAAAATTCCTAATGTCTTTATCATCTTCATGTATATATGTAATGCAAATGTAATCTCAATAAGATATGAAGCAAGTTCTAGAGATACATATCATTGAAAGAATGCACAATCAAAGAATATAATGTTGAAGGCTCAAAAGCTTGCATTGGTATAACACTATAAAGTCAAGATGACATATTTTCAAAGTCAATCCCTAAACTAATTAAACGTTAAAACCAACATGCACACTCATTTATTCGATTTATATCTTCATCTATCTCAATTAATTCTCATACATAATACTCATATTCTCATAAACCAATAGGAGTTCAAAAAGATCAAAAGTAGATTATTATTTTTTGAAAAATAACAAAGAAAACCAAAATTCTCTTAATACCCTCACACTTGAAACACAACATTGTCCTCAATATTGAAATAAAAGAAAAGGAATATAAGAGAATGAAAAAAATAAAGTAAAATGCGAAAAATCAAAGATCAGGGAAAAAGAAAGCAAATCTGATTTTTTTTTTCTTTTTGTGCTGGGTTGCCTCTTAGTAAGCGCTTTTGTTTTATGTCATTGGCTCGACATGTGGCATGCTCATTCTTCATAGATTGATTCAGCTAACTCCACATAAACGGTAAGTTCTACTGTCCAATCTTCATATAAAGGTTTTAAGCGATGCCCATTGACTTTGAGCACTTTTGTTTTATGTCATTGTATCGACATGTGGCATGCTCATTCTTCATGGATTGGTTCAGCTAACTTCACAGAAACGGTGAGTTCTACTGTCCAACCTTCATATAAAGGTTTCAAGTGATGCCCATTGACTTTGAGCACTTTTGTTTGTTTCTAAACTTGTAATTTCAACTGCATCATAAGAAAAAAACATTAGAAACAATAAAGGGTCCAATCCAATGAGAGAGCAACTTTCCAGGAAATATTTTCAAACACGAATGATAAAAAAGGACTTTGTCTCTAACATTAAACTCTTCTCTTGTAATCATTGGGTCATGAATATTCTTGGTCTTTTCTTTGTAAATCCTTGCATTCTCATAAACATCATTTTGTATCTCTTCTAATGTGGTTCCTGTCTTTTTAGGTACCAAAAGAATAGGCGCCACCCATTTACTGTCCGTGATGGGGTAAATGACTCTTGTATCATGGGGGACAGTTTGCAAAGCTTGTAAAGCCAATGTTGATTCATGCACGTTTTGGGGAACACATATATCCCTCTCCATCTCTTTTATCTCGGTAAAATCATAGCCATAACTCAAAGCTATGCTTAATCCTTTCTCATAGTCATAATAAAAAACTTGTTGCACACACTTATCAACTTGGTCATAACATGTGGTAGAATAAATGTTGCTATAAAGATATTTTATTACATCATGAAAATTAAATTCAATTTTTTCATCTCCTACTGATTAGTACTTAAAAGTGCATTTTTATCAAGGTTTTATATCATTATATTGCACTTAAAGTATCATTAAATTCCCTAACTTAAGCATGTTTTATAATAACAAGTCTGATAATATAAGATATCTTTAATTTATGGTAAATGCTCATTTTGAATGATGGCATATCTCACAATTTAAAGGATTGATTAATGTGTTTAACTATTGTAAGTGAAAAGACAAGGAGAGGGCTAAGCTTAAAGAAGAGATGTTGGTTCAATTCAAACTAGAATACCATTCGATTATTGGATCATAACTGGAGCTGTAGAACTTGGATTTAGATCTGGTTTATATTGATAGAAAGCTAAGACATAGGCCTAAAATGTTTATGAAGAGTCTAAGATTCAAAATGGATGTTTTCAAGTTCAAATTATAGCAACAAAAGAGAAGTTGGAATTTGTCCTGCAGCCCAGACACTATTTAGTGTTTAGCCCATATCTTGAGTTCTAAAAGTCCAAATAAGCTCATTCTTGTCTTGTTGGAAAGCTGAGACAAATGCCCAGAACTTTCATGAGGACTATCTATTCAAATTATGATGTTAGCAATGATGTTCTATTTAGACAAGAAGATAATGGTTGTCACCAAGTCAAGAGGTGGCCACTCACTCAATAATTAGTCATCAAATCAATAGTTCTGAATTTTAGCCTAGAAAAGGAGGCATTTGACATCCATTTAGACATCTTGGTGTTCAGATCAAGATCACTCTCTTTCTTTGTATTTTGTAATATTCAAGTTTTATTTGATGTCATATTGATCTCTTGTTTATACTTTTCATTTCCTTTACTATACTTAGTTAACTTATATCATATTTACGTTCTTATATTGTTTATTTATGTTTTTCTTCTTCATGATGTTTAGCTAAGTTAATTTTATCAAGGTGAAAAGGGTACACTAATGGTGTAAGAATAAGTATAATATAAATTCAACATGGACTTTAATGTTTGATACTAACATGTTTTGTATTTGTTATCTTACTCACTCTTAATACCTTACTTGTTAAATGTTAATCTAGATTTGTGTTGTATAACCCTTGGTACAACAAATACTTGGCACTTTCATAGCCTACTATATGGTATAACTGACACTTGTGCTATGAAAGGAACTTGATTTGTTGTTAACATAAGTTATCACCATCAATACCTGACCATATTTACAAGTATTAGCATTACTCAAATAAGATAGTTAATATAATCATGTTAATAATTTATAATCCGATTGTGTCACTTACCTCCATAGACAAAGTATCCTTACCATAATCAATCTTTCTTTACAGTGACAAAGATCGAACACTGACTTATCGAAGATTAACTGGCTTCATGGCATCATTCACATTCTTAGGGTTCTTAGATACAAGGTCATCTATGGGTCTAATTTTTTTTTCCAATACCTTTGGTTCTTAAGTATAAGGTTACCTCTAGGTCAGGTCTTATGAAACTTGATTTTCAGCTTTCTGGGTTGTTATCTACTTCGTTGGGGGTTGCTTGACAACGTGATCAAAAGGTTCGCATCACCTAGGGAATGATTTCACAACTCGCCTATTCAACAAGGCACTAATCTCATTAATCAAGAACTAGTTTCAATATTTGTTCATTCAGCAGGACACTAGTTCCATTAACTAGGAACTAGTTTCAATATCTGTCCATTCAACATGACACTAGTTCTATTAACCAGAGATTAGTTTCTACAATTCACCTAGTATAGAAGGCACTAATCCTATTAACCATGGGTTAGTTTCTCAATTTTAGCTTTTATGCTTTTCAATTTAAACTAAAATATAATTAAAGAAAATTTTAACTAACAATTATACAATTAAATAGCTTTCATAAAGGTGTTAGATACTTACCTGATTTTTATGCACATGATGTGATCCTCTGTTGTTGATTGGACCCTGTAACCTCTTTTATACCACAAAATTAATAATCACTAATCAATTATTTACCATAAGGGTCAATCTCATCTTCCATACCAAAAAGGGAATATAATCCCATTTTTTATTTTTGATTTTTTTTCTATCTTTAAACCTTAAAACAATTTAACCAATTTTAGTAAACATGACCTCCTACATTGATAAGATCAAACTTAAACCCTCCCTTTTTAAGGTGGTTATAACCAAAACTATAGGTGAAAGAATTCTTTCTCTCTTCTTTTTTTTTGTAATTTTTCCTTCCTTTACATGTATTAGCAATCCTAAACACACCATTTCACATAATTCTAAACAATGCATCAAATTCTAAACACACTTTCACATAATTCTAAACAATGCATCAAATTCTCCAATTCTTTATTTTTTATTTCTCTATGGTCGAAACCATTAATTGATTAAGGGAGTGAAGGGTTTGTTTCTTCCATTTTAAATAATTTATCAATTGCCCATTTATATTACATGCATACGAACACTATTTAATAAAACTTTGCAACAATTCTATAATCAATACCATAAATCTCCAAGTTAACTACTTGGATATGCTCTTTTACCTTAATTGGTTATGTTTCAAGGAATGGATTCTAGGAAAATTTAAAGTTCCCTTCTCTTCCCTTTTCAAACCCTAGCTTTAGGATTTTTCTCTTCAAAACAACCCTCCAACACTTAATCACCTTTACTTTTTGCCTAAATATGATTTAATTACTCTAATTACATCTCTTTTTGGTGAATTTAACAAGAATATAAGTAGAAAAAAATCAAGCAATCCTCACCCTCTCTTTATCTAGAAAATTGGCAGCCAAGGAGAAGAAAAATGGGCATTTATAGTCAATTTTTTTTATTAATTACATGTTAACCTCTTTTCTTTCTCATTTTTTCCTTTTTGCCCAACTACTTTTCCTTCTTACATTAATTATACCATGAAACTCTTTCCTTTATTTAATTTCATCCCTCTTTTTGTTATCTAAAGTTCTTTTATTCAATTTAGCTTATATATTATTTCTAGATTAAATAAGATTTTTTTATTATTTTCACTCGAGAAAGATTTTTAACCAAGTTTTTATAGGGTTCCTAGATTAATCACCAAGAATTTACATTATATTACATGAATGAATGTGAAAAATTAGGGGTTGTTACAATTGGCATTAGAGAAACTGAATAGAATTCAATAAACTTTTGGATAATTTTAGTTAAGGAATTGTTAATAAAAAGTTCAATGTTTGTTTCAGAATGGTATGATCTAGAAAAGGAACCATGACTGAACGATCACCTATCAAGAGACATGGGCACTCCATTAATGGTGGGCATGAATAACTAGGAGATGTTTTTTGGGATACCACTTTTTATATTCCCAGGAGACAGTCACAAACAATATAAAGGGATGTTTCCCCAACCGTATCTTACGGGATACTGCAATGTGGAACATCTGAGGGGAAGGACAATCTAGTGGACCCCCACTTGTGGTACCACCTAGGGCACTCATATCACATCCAAATCCTGCTTACCTAAAACAAATTATAAGAGCAATGATCATAGGTATGTCTAGGATAAGAGGGGGAAAGGGTAAGGATAACCCTCAAACCCTGGTATATTATGTATATAAGAGAAATGAGATGTGTTCCTTTTTTTAGAAAGGATGATTTCGAGATATCAAGAGAGTGGTTAAGAAAGGTGGAACAATCACTTATATGAATTCCTATTCTTGGAAATGTGCAAGTGGACTGTATGGCCCAGTTACTTTCTAACAATGCCTATACTTGGTGGGAAACAGTAAGGGATAGGAAGACTGGAGAAGAATTATCTTGGGTAGAATTTAGAAAAGAATTTGAGGATAAATATTACTCTCAACAACACTAGAGGAGTAAGGAACAAGAATTTATAGGTTTACAATAGGGAAATATGATAGTGGTAGAATATGACAGAAGATTTCAGAACCTTTCCACTTTTCCTACTAACTTGAATCTAACTAAACAACATATGATTAAGAGATTCAGAGATGGACTTTGATAGGATCTGAATAGCAGGATAGTTACTGGTTAGTATAATACCTTTAGAGCATTGGTTGAAGTTGTTCAGGCTTAGGAGGTAGTGTGGAATGAAGGACCATAAGATATGTCCTGACAAGGTTGGTCAGAATCAGGGAAACAAAAGGAGTTGATGTCTTTTACAATTATGATAGCAAGTATGGTTTTAGTTAATACACAACAAGGGCATGTTTTGTTGGATCCAAGGGCTACACATTATTTTATGTCATATAAATTGTTAACAAATTGAATGTGAATGTGTAAACTTGATAGATGGTTAGTTATTGGTACTCTTTTAGGGGAAATAACGAATGTAGATAAGGTTTATGAAGGATGCAATGTTTAGATATGAGGGTGGAATTTGAGGCTAGATTTAGTGCCCTTAAATATGAATGATTTTGATATAATTCTAGGGATGAGTTGGCTGAGTGTATGTCATACCAAAATGGATTGTTATATAAATATTGTCACTTTTGAGGTAACAAATAGGGATAGGGTAAAATTAAAGGTGAAGGGATCATTATACCTAATAGTTTAGTTTTGGTGATTACGACTAGAAAATTAATACAAAAAGGGTGTGAGGCATCCCTATCTTATGTGGTGGATACAGAGAAAAAGATGTGGAGATAATAGATATTATAGTAGCGAGGGAATTTCTAGATGTGTTCCCAAAGGATATACTAGGGTTACCTCTTATGAGAGAAATTGAAGTTCCCATAGAAGTATTATCAAGCACGACACCAATTTCCTATGCCCCTTATAGAATGGCCCCTATTGAGTTAACAAAGTTGAAGGTTTAACTACAAGAACTATTAGAGAAAGGATTCATACGTCTAAGTAATTCATCTTGGAAAGCCTCTATTTTGTTTGTTAAGAAGAAGGATGGTACCCTTTCGCTTTGTATAGATTATTAATAGTTGAATATAGTGACCATAAAGAATAAGTATCCACTTCCCTGAATTGAAGAATATTTTTATCAGTTAAAGGGAACACAAGTGTTCTCATAAATAGATTGAGATCAGGATACCATTAGATGAGAATAAAGGAGTAAGATGTGCCAAATGCAGCTTTATAAACCCATTATTAACATTATGAATTTCATATGACGCCATTTAGGTTGACAAATGCTCCAACCATGTTTATAAACTTGATGAATCGAGTGTTTTGACCTTGTATGGATAGATTTGTGGTGGTGTTTATAGATGATATTTTAATTTATTCTTGATCTCCAATTGAACATAAATAACACTTGAGGATTATTTTGTGGGTATTACGAAAAAATAAGCTATATGCCATGTTATATAAGTGTGAATTTTGGCTAAAGGAAGTGATGTTCCTAGGTTATGTAATATCAGAACAAAGGATATATATGGATCCTAGGAAGGTGGAAGCAGTATTGAAATGGGAGAGACTTGTGAATATGACTTAAATTCAAAGTTTTTTAGGATTGGAAAGATACCATCGAAGATTTATTGAAGGATTTTTTACCATTGCCTCCCTAATAACTCAATTTACTAGGAAAGGAATCAAGTTTGAATGGTCAAAATAATGTGAAGCAAGTTTTCAAGAGTTGAAAAAGAGGTTAACCCCAACCCAGTATTAGAACTTCCGAAAAGACAAAAGGAATTTATAGTTTCTAGCAAGAGCTTTAGTTGTGTACTCATACAACATGTAAAGTCATTGTCTTTGCCTCAAGGCAATTGAAGCCATATAAGGCAAATTACTCAGTACATGACTTAGAACTAACAATAGTAGTGTTTTCTTTAAGGATTTAAAGGCATTATTTGTATGGAACTCAAGTATATTTTTTTACGAATCATAAAAGTCTGAAATATTTGATGTCTCAAAAAGAATTAAATATGCAATAGAGAAGATGAGTGGAGTTGATTAAAGACTATAATTGTATAATTGATTATCACTTGAAAAAGGCGAATGTGGTAGTAGATGCCTTAAACAGAAAGAATAAGGTGGGTATTGGAGGTTTATGAGGAGGAAAACATGAAGGGCTAACAAAATTAGATAAGATGAGAGCATAGTTTTGTCTAAGAGTAGATGGGTCCTTATTGGCTAATCTTGTAATGCAACTAGTAATTTGGGAGAAGATTCGAGAAGCACAAAAAAAAAGATGCTGGAGTGGAATAATGAGGAGAATATAATTGGACCAGAATTTGCAATTTCAAATATTAAAAAATGGAGTTGTAGCATTGGGAATGAGAGTTTATTTACCTAAATATAAGGTGTTAAAGGATGAAATACTAAGAGTGTGTTTGACAGTGTGGTTGCAGTTTCTTTTCAAATAACTTTTCGTGCCGAAATGCATGCCAATGATGTTTTTTCATTTTTTAAAAATCATTTTTGACATAAGCACATCAAAATGATCCAAAATATATAAACCATATTAAATTTTAGCAAAACAAAATTGAATTATTTGGGAACACGATACAAACGGTTTCTAAGAGAGGATCAAGAGTTTAGACTGGAAGTACAATCAGAGAGTACCAAAATGTATAAGGATTTAAAGAAGAATTATGGTGACCTAAAATGAAAAGAGAAATAGGAGAGTTTATGGATAAATATGGAAGGTGTCAGCATGTGAAAGTAAAACATCAAAAACCTACAAGAGAGTTACAACCTCTTCCAATCCCTAAATGAAAATGGGAGGATATCATTATGGATTTTATATCAAGGCTTCCGAGAAGCAGAAAGGACAACGATGTAGTTTGGGTATTTGTGGATCGATTGATAAAATCTGCTTTATTCTTACCCATAAAAATGACAGACTTAGTAGATAAATTGACCAAGTTATACGTGGACGAAGTAGTTAGACTTCATGGAGTTAAGGTGTCAATCATCTCATATAAGACCCTAGTTTACTTCAAGATTGTGGCCAAGGTTACAATAGGCGATGGGAACAAATCTACTCTTTAGTACAGTGTTTCATTCTCAAAATGATGGTCAGTTCAAAAGAACAATATAGATATTAGAGGATTTATTGAGGGCCTGTGTACCCTTAATAGAGTTCACCAACAATAACAGCTATCAAGCCACGATTAGCATGGTGTCTTATGAATCCTTATATGGTCGTAATTGTTACACTTTGGTATGTTAGGATGAGGTCGGAGAGAGGAAATTGTTGTGGCCATAAATTGTATAGCTAGTTACCGATAAGATAAAAATAATTCAAGTAGAGATGAAAAGGGCTCAAGATAAACAAAAAAATTATACTGATAATTGGATAAGACTATTGAAATTTACAATGGGAGATCAAGTATCTTTAAAGGTCACACCTTGGAAAGGTAGTATTCAGTTTGGAATAAAAAGCATGTTAGCACCAAGGTACATTGGTCCTTCTAAGATTAAAGAAAAAATGGGACCAGTAGCGTATAGATTAATGTTACCGGCCTATTTATCAAAAATCCATCACTTGTTTTATGTATCCATGCTACGAAAAATTGAATTGGATCGTTCTCGGGTTTTACCCCAAGTACCAATAAAGATTCACGAAGATTTAACCTTAAAGATGGAACCGAAAAGGATTCTAGATCTACATGTGATGGAATTAAGGACAAAAAGGTTACTTTGGTAAATATATTATGAGGAAATTCTCAGTTTGAAGAACTTGAGAATGAGAATAAAAAATGGAGAGGAAAAATCCAACACTATTCACAAATTAAGGTAACAAACTTTGAATTTCGAGGATGGAATTTTTTCAGGATGAGAGGATGTGAAACCTTGGTTTAAATGTCACTAAAATATTTTGAAGATATGATAGAAAATTTAGCAAGAAGAACTAAATACTAAGAAATAAAATAACATATTAATGGGTATTGGGAAGATAATTATTATTGGTAGCATTATTCTGAAAGTTAGGTTGAAAATATAGGCAATTCAGGTATAACATAGTACATAAAAACACTGGAAATTAATTAGGAAACAATTAAACAAGGTCTAATATTATTTGTTAGGGTATAAATACACATGATACAAAAAAAATCATCATGTCCATTCTCCTTCATTACAGCTAGCGGCCAGAACAAATTAGAGAGGCCAAGTCTCTTCATCTTCCTTCATCTTCCTTCATCTAAACACTTTGCATGTCCTTCAAATGGAGAGTTTTGGGTGTAAGGGTATGTGAGAGTGAAATGAGAGCAAAAAATTTGAGGATAGAGAGAGAAAGTGATAGTTTATGAGTGAAAGAGAAGAAAGAGAAACCAAAAAGTTTTAGGAGGAAAAAGAATAAGAAAAAGAAGTTGTCTAGAAATCCATAACTTAACCTTGTAGGTACAATGACTTTCATTATTTCATTTGTGTTCTTTTTAGAAATAGATGGAGGAGGTAGTAAACCCTCATTATTGTGACCTTAAGATTTATATGAATGTTGGAAATAGAGAATTATTGAGCATACATGTTAAGTTAACCATAAAAGAACACCAAACTAAAGGAAATAAGAAGGAAAATATAAATAAATCATGAGAATACCCATAACTTTAAGGTTGTCCAGCCTTGAACAAAGAAGGAAGAGATAAAATTGGTTGGAAAGAAGAAATGTTAAGTATTTAACAATCTTGTGAAGAGTAAGTGGTGGTTAAACAAGAAAAAAATGAAGTTTTTGTTAACTAGAAGTATTATGTGTTCTTTGGATAAATGGAAGAATGACCGAAGTGTAAGGATATAAAGGAACTTGGTTGCAAATATATTTTTAAAATATAGGAATTAATCCTTAGGTTGAGTATATGACATGAAGTAAAAAGATGAAGTAATTGGAATAAACAAAATTGAAAAACAAAAAGGGGTATTTTAGGGCTGGTAATGAGAGGGGTTTAAAGAGGAATTATTTGATTGATAAAATATCCTTGTGGAATGAAAGTAGTGATATGTAAATGATAGGGTAGTAATGCAAGAACAATTGTTGCCATTGATTCTTACTTAGAAGCATCATTACATTTTATCATGGTTTGTTAGATGGAGTTTAGGTGTAAGAACAAGTGTTGAGGACTTAGAGGAAATGATATGAAATTTTTTAACTATGCATATGAAAACAAATAAGAAAGAATCAATTTTTTTAAAGAAAAATGTAAAAAGAGAAATTTGGCCGTTCAGCCAAAATCATAGTGATAGAGGAGGAGAATTTAACAATGTTTCAATGGGGTTCATAAAGATAAAAAGATACTTATAGTAAAACTTGGAATAAGATTGTTTAATTGTTTAGAAAGAATTAAGATTGATACACATATAAAATCATCTTTCATGCTTAAGAGGAACACAATAATAATAACAAAAGACCTTACTTGAAAAAATAACAAAATTAAAGAGATAGTGGAAAACTTGAGATGATTGGTTGTCAAATCCATAAACTAAACAGTTATATTACCTAACTTTTAAATGAGGTTAGGACTTGTAAGTGATAAAATTTAAGGTATGTTTTTTTAATGAAAGTTGTAATTAGGGATATTAGCTTTCAGACATGACTGACTTTATTTAATTTGAACTTGTATAACTGCTAATTTGAACTAAACATTGAGTAAAGGTCTATATCAACATAAATCTAGATAGATTTTGAATGATATTGTGATTGTTTAAATTGTACCTTAAAACAATATAATTTGGAGTTGGTTTCTCTACAATCGTTGTAGGTATGGACGTTATATTTCAAATAAAATTGATCCTGATTAATTTAGAGCTAAATAACTTCAAATATGACTTAAAAATTGAAGGAAGGTCGAATTTAATCTTGGTGGACAAATTGTATAAAGTGCGATAACAAGTAAATTTGGGTATGTTAAGGGTTGAACTGGGTTTTTTACCCTTCACTAGAGTTGTAGATTAATGTCTTAGCTTTCAATAGAGTCAAGATATGTCCAAAAAAAAGGTTTCGAACTTTACTTATAAGTAAAATACTAAAAATATTCTCGAGTAATAAATGGGGTTAGAAAGTGTAATGAGAAAATTAGTTGAAGGAAACTAATTGGAAACTTCAACTACTTTATGACAATGAACTTATGTGAATGGAATTGCAATGATATGAGAATTCACATTATGGTGAAGTTATGAAATAATACTAATTATATTTCTTAATCCAAAACAAGAGAAGTGCCTAGAGCTGGATTGTCTTCAGTTGAAGAGATTCGTTCAATTGGAGTCGTTCAATTGGAGGAGTAGGTCGGTGTATCACACCTTTTTCTTTTAAATTCTTATGCATATTAGTAATACAATTCAGATTATAATAGATTCAAGTTTATGATTAATTAAAATTGATTGCAAGTAAAATAGTCCATATGAATAGTGGATGGACTAAGTATAGATTGACTACGAAATTTTTTTTAAAAAAACTTGGTTGTGGAAATTAATGAATGTTGCTTTGGAATCATGTTTAATATAGAATAAGCATTAATTGAGGAATGATAACTAAGGTTATGATATGAATGTGATACTTAGTCACCACAATGTTGATGACCAAGGATACAAATTTGAAATACTTTGTTCCCGACAAAGAATAACCAAGAACATGGTATAAATGAATAGTCGTTCTAAGATTTTAAAGTGGAAGAATGTGGAAGGATAATGCTAGATACTTGAATAACTTATCTGATGTGTATTAAATGTCTCACCTTATAATACAACTAGGCATATGATTTTAAATGGGCATATATAGATAGAATTATGTATATATTAAATGCGATGTATGAGTGTTTAATATAGGGTATGTGTGGATCGCTCTAATCATTTTGGATCTTTCTAGAGGTGAGTTTGGGAGTGCTTCCTTGATCACAGCAATAATAACGTGGTTGATATGAGCATATCAGCAATTACTAGTTCCTATGATTCGAATGCACATCAATTCTCGAGGTCCGCAATTATCTACTACATTCAAAGGGTCTGAGATTGGATCATCTTCTTTTTTTGAATTTGTTATTTCAATAGAATGGGAAAAAAAGAAATATTGTTTGTCCAAAACAAAACAAAAGGAAAGAAACTTGTGATTTTTTTTCTAACAAAGGCTTTTTTTCTTTTATAGTTCAGCATTCCTATCTCAAAATAATAAATTGAGTTCGCATGGACATTTTAGTCGCTGCTATTGAAATAGCCTTTCTGGCTATCTTTATGCTACCCCGTCCATTTCATAAATCATTCTACCTTGTTAAATGACAACTACCCAATATTTGGAAGATCCCTTCCCCGAACTCAAGCATGTTTCCAAGGATCTTAGGGTAACTAATTTGTCAGGAAAGATACACACCCGTATTTTTCCTCCGTGGTGTACATTTCGTGTCATTACCTAGCGCCCCACTTCTCTTTGTCTTCTAGACATAATCGAAGCAGGTTCAAGTAGCTGAAGAATATATCTACTGAAACAAATGTGATTGGCTCGATAAGATATTCTTTTCATTCTTCCTCCTATATATATAGGCATATATTAGATGAATAAAATGTATTCTTGATTTTAACCTATGGGTATGAGAGGTATGTTATGGATGAATGCTAGCTACGTGGTAAACGATGAAAGAAATATGTTGGTGGAAAACTGTGCAAAGTCAGATAATATGGATAGTAAAGAGCGTGAAAATGATGGTTTCTCTCCTTTCGTTTTTTTCTTACCTTTATAGACAAAAGTGTTTGTCCATCATTAGTTGGTTTGGGCGGTGCTAATCTTCGAGTTAGCCACCAATTCTTGTGTATGCTTAGATAAGGTTTCCGGGTGGTTTAATGTGAAAGTTTTGATCTCTCTCTTTTTTAATACACTCCTCATAGTTTAACAAAACTCATGAACTAGCACTCGTGCTTTAGAAACTATTTCAAAAGATAGACTCAAGTGAGACTCATTTTCAAAAATCATGAACTAACACTCGTGTATCCAATTGTTTTAACCAAAGGATCTGATTAAGGAAAGGTAGATAGATAGGAATGCATTTGGTAAAATCACTTGGAGACTCAATCAAGAAACTATACATAATCGGGGGACTAATATGAGATTTGACTTCTTCTGGCCCATTGATTAAGAATTAGAATGACTTTCTTCCTTTGATTAGAGAATTCTAAAAATATTTAACTAGTATCTACCGGGAGTCCAATGGGCTTCGATTTTTCTACCCCTCCCTTTTCTTTTCTTTTCTTTTCTTTTCTTTCCTTTAAAAAATGTTAATGATTCCAAATGTATTATAAAACATGGAAAGACGACTAAAATTACGGTTTGAATTGTATATTTTTTTAACCTATCTGTAGAGTTTTTGAGATAAAAAAGAGTGCTCACAAAAGAAATAATAAAAAAGCATTTCATCTTATTAATTATTTAAGATAACAAAAATTTTATTTTTACTCAATGCTTTATACCATGTTTTCTATCTAGGATGATTTTTTATTCTTTTTTTTTAGGAGTACAATTCATATTTTCTCTTATCACCATGTCAACAACAACACAATAATAATATGAATCTGATTATTTTATGAATAATATTTTTTCTCTGTTTGACTTGAAAAATATTTTTCCATAAAATATTACACAAAATATTTTTCAATTATGGTGTTGATGGTGGTGGTGAAAACAAACATGGTTGTGGAGGAGGAGATAGTGGTGGTAATGGTGAGGTGGAAGTGAAGATGGAGGAAAAGGATGTGGTGGTGATGCGGATTAGTCCTAAATGCAACCTATAACAATAAAGGATCCATTAGAAGTGCTAATTTGACCAATTACATGATCAAGAGTAAAAAAAAAGCACTTAATGATGCATTCAATTGGTTTATTCAGTGTATTTAGGCCAAGGCAAATTTCAACGAGGGTACAACATGTGACGATTAGACTTTAATCAATTTGATTCTTATGTAAAAGGGTTGATCCATCTACAATATGGGCTCAATTATTTCACGATAGTGGGCAATCCAAATAAAGCATGTATCAACCTTGATTAATTAAGTATTTACATGTGTTTTATTGATTTCATTTTAGTTTAGGAGTCTTTATTGTGTATAGAAATATTTATGGTAGCAAAAGAGTTCATACTAGATAAGTTTGACAACTCGACAATTCTTATCTAAAGTGAAAATATAGCTATAAAGAAACTTGGAGGTGGCAACAACAATCCTAGGTTTTTAGAATATTAAGTCGACTACATGGTCTTTTAAGAAAGGGAAACATTAGGCTTTATGCTAATTTAGTTCATTACGTGCGACATTGTTGTTCTAAGTACCAGACTTGAGTTTTTTTATTATTTTTTGTTTTTTTGGCTTTTTTTTTAAATACTTTGGGTTTTATTTAAATTGAGCTTAATATTAGTCCATTAGTTTATTAGGGTTGGGTTAAGACACAACAAATACTTTTATGTAAAACTTGTTATTCAGATTGGTAATCATTATTATTGCTGCATATTATTGCTTCTATGTGAAAGGATTTTCATACTTTTGATTCTTCATTGAATTTTCTTGACTTATCCAAGAATAATTATCTTTGTGGTGTCTTCCTTATACTTCTCATTTGCAATTCTTTATAATTGTTGAGGGGCTTTCATTCCAATGGTTTCAAAGACTCGGTTTAGGCGATTGTTTTGTTGAGCTTTATCAACTAAATCTAATTTTAGCTTTCTTGAGTTGCTTCTATTTATTTGTGAGTTTTAAGGTTCTTACTATTCAAGTTCATATTAATTGGTATCTGTAACATCCTAATTTTTAGTGCAATTGCACACACATACATGATACATATACAATGAAATTAGAAGGGTCAAATTTATTTTTAGTCCATGTTAATTATTTTATCGAAATTTTGGCAAGAGTTTTTTCTGTATCCGGACTATACCAAGTTATCAACCACTTCATATATAACACTAGAACCAACTCCACCACATCCCGGTCCATCTATCCTGGACCTTAATCCACATCAAACTCAATATCACTTCATATTAACACACATAACACTTATTAGGATATTATTATAAACAGACAACATAATCTAGGAGTATATAATTAAAAACATAAATCATAAAACAAATAAAAGGAAAGAAAGATAAACACGAGTAAGTAATATTGTTGATACTAAATTCAAACATTTACAAAGTTTACAAGAGGAATAATTACAAGATAAGTATAAATTTGATTAATTATACATAATAGGTTAAAATTACACAAGGATACTTAGGACAAAAACTACCCCTAAAACTATATCATCCTTGTTTTACAGTATAAGATGTGCTTGTACAAAAATGTCAAATTATATTTTACATTAGTCAACAAGAGATATATTTATAATTTCAACACAAAAGGTCCTCTTAGAACAATATACAACATTAACAATCATAACTCATTTATTTTATTTAGGTCGATACTATTTTCATGATCTATTTTTGGGTTATTCCCTAAATTCATTTTTTTTTCCAAAATAAAAATAAAAAAATAAAATAAAGGCTGCAACGTAGAGAAAATAAGTCAAGGAGGATTCCAAAAAATTACATAGAAATCAAGTTGTAATTTTGGATGAAATTTTAAGTCTAATTGTACCCCATTATACCTAAGACTAAAGAAACAATGCAGATTCAAGGTCAAATTAAATAATTATTGGATAAATCTACATAACAAATTAAGTCTAAGGACATAATTAAATTTGTAATTGGCTAATTTGATTTAATCATGGGCTAAATTAAAGTTTGATTATTTTTAAGAATTAATTTGGGTCCACTTGAAGGATTTAATTAGGTGCAAGGACTTAATTATACTTTAAATGGGTGAAATTAATTTTATTAGGGGCTTAATTGGTGAAAACATAAGTTTGGGAGCCCAATTTGAGCTTAATTAAGAAGATTGGATTTTTAAGAGATCAAATTTAATTTTTACCAAGTTAATTGATTGAAATCAAGGGTAAAATCGCAAGAAAATCAAAGTTTTGGGGCAATTAGGGGTTAAATTGAAGAAATTCACATACAAGGACCAATCTGTAAAAGGCGTCGAATTATGGGGATCGAATCGGTTGAAATTAGGGGTGAACAAATTGAAAGTTTAATGATCAATTTAAGAGCTAAATTGTATAAATCCAAGACCAACGATCAAATTGAAAAAGGCGTGAATATTGGGGGATGATATTGTAATTCAGCAGGGGCTAAATTGTATTAAATCAAAAGTTTTAATGACAATGAGGGGTGAACTTGAAGAAAATCAAAAGCTGAAGGACCAAATCAAACTTTGACCAAAATCCCTAATTTAAGGACAAAACGACACCGTTTTGGAATACTAAAAAAATAGGGAACCAAAAAAGTATTTGCAAGCAAACCAGTAATGCCACGGGGTTAAGAGTTCTTAGATGAAGCCTATGTTAAACCCATTTGGAAAAAGAAGAGACCTGCCATCCTATAATCTCCCATGCCTTAATGCTTACCGCCTGCCTTTTACTATAAGCAAAGATGATTAAGAATATGCGGGCATAGGAAGTTCTAAAAAAATTGCATGACTTTCGGGGTGAAAATCATATTATTTTCACTTTTAGCATTTACTTACTATTGACTTTCAGGATTGAAAAAGTGTTTGTGCTACTAATAAGCATTCGGCTTTCAAATCATTGCTATGTAATGGAATTCTTATGTGCTCCTTTGGGTGTGGTTGCAAGATCTCGCTTTCAGTTTGAAAATGTGTAAGTAGCTTCCTTGTACAATAGCTCTCTATGAGAGAGTGATCGGGAAGCATTCTCTCTTTCCCTCTATATCTTCTTCATTTTTTACCCGAAAAAGTTGCTTAAGACACCTACTTTGCAAGTGCATTTCATGCCTCTAAATTTCACCAAATTTGACAAAACTTCCACACAAATGATCACCTAACATTTCTCTCCAATCCGGTATGGTACAATCAGGTCGATTGACACCACAATTGCCATGGCATCGACCTAAAGAGGACAACTCATGCAGCCTTTAACTATCAAATTTGACAATTCATGGTGCCTGATTTGAACTAACGGTTGAGATCCTTCACAGCTGAATCAAGGGACATTTTTTTTCTCAATCAAGGGGTGGATTTCATGGCCTGAGCATCAAGAAAACTGGGTTCAAAATTGACAAAAAAACCAACCTTCCTCCCCAGTTTTTTTCTCTTGTTTGTCGTCTCTCTCTCTTTATTCTCTCTCTCCACCATGATCTCAACACCGCTATGAACAAGAGCGACCCAACCTTCTTCTCCAATCCATCCCACTATAGTGAACAGTAGCACCACCGCGAACTCCTCTCTTTTTCTCCTCTGCAGGCTTCTTCTTCCTCCCGCCACAGCCGACTCAAACCATCATTTCTTCCATCAACATCTTCATCTGCCTCACGCCAGACCAGTGATGGCAACTCCACCACCCCCATGCTTGGAACAACCATTGTTCTTCTTCTCTCTCACTTCTGCAAATTTCTTCTTCCTCCTCCCATAACCAACGTCGAACACCATTTTTCCCACTGATGCCTACTTAGCCACCAACTAAGCCTCCTAATCATGGTTAAGAGTCCTACGCCAGGTGAGTTGCTCCTCCTTCCACCCTTCTCTTCTTCCCTCGTATTTTGTAGGCTTTGGTTGCATGTAGAACTGAACTATTGTTCATGTTCTACAATTTAATTAACCTTCCACGTGGGTCAAACCATTTATGGGTTGAGCCCGATCCAGCCTAGTCTAAAAAAGAACAAAAAAAGATTTGTTAGGCCGAGATCAGCCCAACCCAACCAGGATGGGCCCGACCTAGTTAGTTGGGTCAGCCCAGCCCATATATATTTAATATATTTTAATTATAATAATATAATATATATTATAATATTTTATATTAAAAAAATAAAAAAAAATCCTTTCAAAAAATTTGTGATTTTCTTGCATGTTTTTCTATCAATTTTGCTTAATATTTGGTTGTATTTTTACAATGTAAGATACAAATCCAATATGAAAATACCTAGTTTTCTCAGAAATATTTATAAGAAAAAAGAACTAAAACAAATTTCAAAAAAAAATTAAAACTCTTAAATTATTTTCCCTTTTCACAAAACAAAAAATATTTTGTTTCCATGCATACGACCAAATCCTAAAACATTTTCCAAGCATATTTTCATAAAAAAAACAAAAAATTGCATATTTCTCATGTTTTTAAAAAGCAAAAAATGAATATCGTAACCAATTTATGATTATCCATTAGGATTTTGCTAAAATATCAAAAACCCTTTACCAATCATTTTTTTTAATTTCATATTAGGGTTTAGATGTAGACTATAATATTCGTGGGGTGTAAAACTACATGATAGAGTACCCCACGGGTATTAAAGATATAGAGTGTAAAATAAATGCGATGCTAAATTTCAGATTTTAGAACGGTTAGAATTTAACTCGATAAGGTAGAGACTCTCTTATAAAGGGAGATCTACTTAGAAACGTAGACGAGACTAACGAACAGAAACTTGACCTAGAAAAACAATCAAACAACAATGCAGTTTGCCTTAGGTAAGGTGCACTGGGGGTGGTGTGTCTTCCCCTTGCACAGCCAGTCCCTTACTCAGACTCGCGTAGACCATAGGTTCCTAGTAACCATAATACTAGGTGGTGACTCCTGAACCCTAATCATAATTTTATGATTAAGCTCAAAACATTTTCCTTCCCAACAACAATACCTCCTCAAGAGGCATAAAAAGCTCATCGCGACCCGACGTCGCACCTGCAACAACTATAACTTAACCTTTTTTATATCTATTTATATTGAATCCTCAATCTCTATCATCTCATTCCTTTCTCATATATCTCATGTCTTATGTACTTTTTACATTTCACATCATTTATAACCTTAACCTCACAACGTGGCGGGCTCAATAATATCCATAACCTTAGTTCCACCACGGTTTTCTCAAGTAATAATTCTTTACCTTGGTTCCACAACGACAAACCAAGTAATAATTCATCGCCTTGGTTCAACAACCAAGTAATAATTCCATCAACACAACACAATCCATCACCCATTCATTATCTTAGACACAAAATTCATATCTTCCTTTTTCTTTCTAACTTCCCAACATTATATTCCTCATATCACATAACTTTACATTTCTAGTAATTTAACAAAAATATACACACCAATAACATTAAAGTTTAAGAAATTTAAGGAAATGAAAAGTGAGGTGTAAGACACCTACCTGCTACTCATACCGTAAATGTTGCTGCTTATGGTGCCTTTCTTAAATCCAAAAAAGGTACCATAAATTAATAATTTTATCATCCTATACCTCATCATTATTTCAGTTTATTAATTACATTATATATGTCAAATCATATTCTTACTTTTCTCTATTATTCATATTTAATCTAATTACATTTCTCACACATTGATTCATTTTACTCCTTTACTCCTTTCTCCTTCTATAAATTTCCAATTAAATCAAATTCAACAACACCACATTTAAAGTCCATATTCCACTACTTTTACTTATTTGGCCATAAACCCCTTTCTTTTTCTTTTACGTTATACTATAATATAAATTTCCAACTCCATATTCAAATCTATTATATAACCAAACCACATTCATTGACAATTTATTCCATTACAAAAATTTACAACAACTTCAATATATATATATATATATATATAACAACTATCTAATTCTTTAACATATTATTTCACACTAGTTCTTACCACACTAACACATATACATCAAAACCATAATTCTTCCTTCTCTCTCTAGTATGGCTAGCCACATATACCATTTCCTCCTAGGATTTATTTTTCAATAACATTAAATTTCACCACCTAACCATTCATTTCCACATGTTTAAGTATGTCTAACCACTAGTTTACAAAATCCCTAATTTTCACACATAAGAACCCCAACTAATAATTCTAACAATTAGACAAAATTAATGTTAGTTTCCCATTAAACTCACTATAACAAGTGTAAAACTTCTTACCACAAACTAATTTGACCTTCAAATACTAGCCAAATGAGAATTTCCCAAGCTTTCACATTCTTTCTTCACCTTCCTTACGTTCTCTCTCTAAAACCTTACTTACTCTTCCAAAGTGTTTGCCTGTTTGGCATATTGTGATTGCGATTGTTTTTCAAAATGCTTTTCATTTAGAAATGTATTAAAATAATGTTTTTTTTATTTTTTAAAAATTATTTTTGACATCAGCTCATCAAAATGATTTGAAAACACCAAAAAAATATTAATTTGAAATAAAGAAAAAAATAAAAAAAAATTAATTGTTTTCAAAAACGCTTTTGAAACGCAAAAACAAACAGGGCACTCAGAATCCTAAAATATGGTTTCCATAAGATATAATGTAAGATTTGGTGCACTCTCACAAGATTTCTCACTTTTTCTCATACTTTTCTCTCTTTTCCTCACTTTTCTTTCTTAATTTTCTCCCCTCAAATGGCCAGTCACACACACACACACAGGGAACAATTTTAACAATTCTCTCTATGTCCTTTCCTAACCTCTTATTTTTTATGGGTAAAAATTTATTGGGTCCTAGTACTGATTTATACCATATTTAAAACAGGTGAATTCAGATTTCATTAAACTTTATGTTACAAATAAATTTTCCTGAAAATTTATTTTCATTTAGTTTTTATCTGTGTTTTTGTATTTTGTATTTTTTAGTAAATTTTCATAACTTATTTTTTTCAAAACCATACCTAAACATTTTATTTTAATTTCTTCCTTTTTTCATCATCACATGAGTTAATTATTCCTTTTACTCACTTATCATAGTGTTCCCTTGATTAATTTTATGAGTTTCTTCGTAGGGGTTTACAGTATCGAAGTAAGACTCTAAAATCAAGTTATGTCCTTTGTTTAATTTATCACGTTAATTTTTATATTGTTTCTTAAATATGGTATGTGGTAAGTAGTATGTAAAAAAAATTCTTTGAATTTTTTTACTTTAAAAAGAAAGTTGGTAGCTTATATATCGAAAAAAAAGGAAGTGAAATCATAAAGTGTTATAAATTCTACCATAAATTGAAATCATCAAAAGATTGAAATAAAAAACTAAGAGAAATACACTTACAATCTGATATTCTTTGGGTTTTTTGTTTTTTAGTTATAAATTTTGATTTTAGGGTTATTTGGGCATACTTGGGTTTTGGTAATTCTAAAATTATGAAATAAATAATATTAGGTCAATTTGTGTCTACACAATTTGTTTTTCTTTGCTATTTTCATATCTGATCATATTAGTTTGGGTTAATTGATTCATATTACATTAGCTTTCTTGTTTACATATTGTTTTCGCGTCTTCATATTTGATTTGTAATCTCTAGCATTTTTGTATTAGTAATTTGTTTTCTTTGAAGTTTTTAGTTATTTTCTTACTTCTCAAGTCTAAAATACTAAAAATCTCATTAATAAGTTGTTTCTATTTTGTTGTTTGGGATTAGTTCCTTAAAGAGATGAAAGAGTTCTCATTAATAAGTTGTTTCTATTTTGTTGTTTGGGATTAGTTCCTTAAAGAGATGAAAGAGTGAGTATGAGAGGTAATAGGTGAAAATGTGAGCTTATTATCTTGAAAAGCAATATTTGAGTGAAACACAAAATGAGTGGCGTTTATTAGAGTGTAAGCACATGAGAAAGTATGTGAAGACCTGTTATTCTTGCTACTAACATGTTTTTTGGATTTCAATGATGTCTTTCAAAGATGAGGCATCACATAAGAAGGGGCAAGAGAACATATTTTTTATGTTACAGGCTATGGAACAACATTTTGAAAAAATGAATGTAATGTTTGATAAGGTGAGGTGCAAGACCAAATAGAGAGGCAAGAGGTTGTAATTGCTAGTTTACGAGAGATATCAATATAATGAGCTCTAGAGGTTAGAAGGATAAAAATGCATGTTCTCAACCTATTGATGAGTCTGCTAATGAGAATGTAGATGAGGGAGTTGAGGATTATAATCAGGCATCAGTTTGTCATGGATTTTATCAGGGTGATGAATTCGACTATAGGGGTGAAATTCAGGATTTTAGGTATCTTGATGCTTTGGAAAGAAACTTAAGGAGTGCTAAATTGAAAATTCTAGTGTTTCAAGGTAAAACATAACCCAAAAGCTTATTTAGAGTGAGAGAAGAAGGTTAAGTTGATTTTTTATTTCCATAACTATTCAGAGGAGAAAAATGTAAAACTTGTTGTCATCGAATTTACTAATTATACTATAATTTAATGTAAAACTCGTTGTCATCTAATTTACTAATTATGCTATAATTTAGTAGGATCAACTTGTTTTAATTAAGAGAAAAAATTATGAAAGACTTATAAACTCTTGAGATGAGTGAAAGCAATCATTGAGAAAAGATTTATTTTGGGACATTATTATTGAGAGTTATATAAGAGGTTGCAAAGTTTGACTAGGGGTCTAATAATGTAGAAGATTATCATAAGAAGATGAAGATTGTCATGATTAAGGCTAATGTGGTGGAGAATAAAAAGGCTACAATGATGAGATTTCTAAATAGGCTGAACTTTGATATTGCTAATATTGTTGAATTACAACATTATTTGAATTAGAAGATATGGTTCACATGGGTAAGTAGGAGGAAAGACAATTAAAATGTAAAGGCAATACATGATAAACAGGTAATTCAAGTTCTTTTTTTTATCATAAAGGCCAAATTATAGGAGAGATGAGGTTGTTCAGCCAAAGCCTATAGTTAATGCAGAAGCCAAACCTTACAAGATTAAAAAGGAAGTCATTATCAATTCTAAAGGTAAAGCCAAAACTCAACATGCCTATAATCATGATATTAAATATTTTAGGAGTTTGAGAGTTGGAAACATAATGTAACACCCTAAGCTTTTATTACAAGAAGAATAATATGACATAAATAGTGGTTTTCTCTAGAGAGTCTAAAGAAAAAAAAGACTAAATTTATTAAAGAAAAGGGAATTAAGGCTGGATGTGAGAGATGTAAATTAAAATGAGGAGTAATATGGATTTAAGAAAAGTAAAAGACATGATAAGAAAAGAATAAAAAAAGGAAAGTAACGACCTCTATTGGAAAGAGAGAGAGAGAGAGAGAGAAATTGTCTCTTTAAATAAAAGGGAGAAAAGAAAGGGGGAACTCTTCTGTGATTTTTTTCATTCTAAGAGATTACACATCAAAATAGGACATTGAAAGAATTCATAGAAAGATTAGCAGTAAAAACATTACATAAGGAAGAATTCAAGAAAATAAAAAGGAATTCAAGTTAAAAAAAAAAGTAGGAAGAATTAGAGAAAAAAAGGAAATCAATTAAAAAATCATTCAAGAAAGTGATCTCTTATATTCAAGACTCATTGGTACAATGTCTTAACATCCTTACTCTCTTATTTTTATTAATCTTGAAGAAAAAGGGAAAAACCCCAAATTGTTCTATAAAAATTAAGGTTCATATAGAGTGGATAAAAATGTTGAATTAGTAAAGATTTCATGAAATAATGTTGCAATAAGAAGTAATTAGAAAAAAATAAATAACAAATTAAAGAAAAATCCAACGTAGAAACCCTAATTAGGTTTGACCAATTAAGGAAAATTTATATGTGTAATCTTTTCTTGAATTTATGCTTGATTATGATGGTATAAACACCAAGGATATGATAAAAGTAACTTTATGTATGAAAACTAAATGGAAAGATGAGTTTCTTAAATTCTTGATATCTAGGGTTTTGAGTAATATTGGGGAAAATATGTTTTCTTTAGGAAAACAACGAAGTTTTGTTATTAGGGAACAAAATTAAGTATAAATTTATGAGAGATTTGAAAACAAAACCCTTAGGGATTAAGGTGAGGGTTTTGGTCACCATGAGTTTTATTAGGGGATAGGGATATGTAGTAATTATGTGTTTTTTAAGATATTATCAATTGTGTGATGATTATGTTACCTGAATGTGTATGATTTGATCTTGAAAGGAAAAAAACTCATGATTTAAAGGAATAAAGAGTTCGGCCAAATTGTAGAATTCTTGAATGGTGTATATTGATAAGTCTTTTTGAAATTCTTGAATTGTGTTGATGAAGTCTTTTTGAAATTATTGAATTGTTTTAATGAAGTTTCTTAAGATTTTTGAACGAGTTTAAAGGTTTGTATGAAGTTAAAATTGTTTGGATGATTGGGTTGAAAAGAATATACACGTGGAATAGAGGGTTTGATTTGGTAGAAGGATTAAGAGGTTGATGTGATGCATACATTTTGGTTTAATAAGGTCTATTATAATAGCCTAAATATAAAGTTTAGGGGCTGATTTATTACATAAAGATAAAGGGAAAAGAGGGTTGTTAAGACAATCTTAAAAAGTGAAATAAAGGGCCAATTATGGTGCCTCAATCATGGAGTGCAAGGGCTATCATTTGCAGCCCTTAAAAATGTTTATTAGGGGTTGTTTTAGTACCCTATAATGGTAAAAATAAAGGTTGAAGTGGAAGCCCTGATTTGGGAAGAGTTTAAGAAATCTTTAATGGTCACAAGTGCTTAAAATATAGTTGTCGTGACAACCATATCATGGAAAGTAAAGAGGGTTGTTTTAAGTAGCCCTAAAGCTTAATATATGGAAAAGAAAACAAAAATATGTATGTATGCATAGAATTAGCTTACACGATAGTAATGCTTACATTGAAACGTTAAGTGTTGGAAACCTAACGCTTAATGTGTGATAATATAAGAGTACATATATTCATGAGTAACAAGTACTTGAATTGTCAAAAGAATATTCAGAAGTAAATTCTTAATATTTAAGGAGTGAATTTGATGTAAGACTTTGTGTGATGCAAGAGAGGCATTAGTTGTAGGACCCTAAACATGTGGGACAGGACTAGTAAGAGGAACAAGTAGGTGCTTGTTGCCTCGTCCTTATTAATTTAAAACAATTTTTATAAGTTTTTATTTTTAGTATTAAGATAATATTTTGTATATATATATATATATATATTGTGATGGATTGATAAAGACTAATGAAGTCTTGATGTGATGATTATTTTTAGACAAGTGTTATATGCATAAAGGCAGTCATATGAGTAGAGCTTAGGTTGATAAGTTGTTATTTATATGATGTTTGAGTAGTTGTATTAAAAGCCAACCATATGAGTGGGGCTTAGCTTAAGAAACTTGAATTGGGTAAAAAGATACACACGGTTTGTGTGCATGATAGTCATGTATGTAGGGCTAAGGTCAAGGTCCATTGAAAGACATGTTGGATGCATTTTTATGCATGTGTGTCGGGCATAAGAGTGGGGCTCTAGATTGTTAACTTCAAGTCGGCCATGAGAAAATGGGGACTTTAGCATAAAATCTAATATATTGGTCATATATGTAAGGGTAGCAGGTAATTTATAGTCAGTCGTATGAGTGGAGACTAAGAAGGTGTTGAACATACATCTTTGGCATGGAAGCTAAGTAAAAAAAAGGATTGATTGTTGTTTATATAAATAAACCTCTAAAAAAGGATTAAGAAAAGTTGAAAATGATGACCTTGATTGTTAGGTTAAACCTTTTGGTATTCTTATGTGGAAATCATCATTTTGGATCTAATGTTGTATGAAAGAGTTAGCCTAAAAATTGGGAGCTTATGTGTTAGATGTTGATATAAAAGGATCTGTTGGTGTCATACTACTGCTAATTATTGGTAGATGAAATGTTTATGGATGTAAAAATGTAATTTGTGGAAATTATAAAAGTTTGTTTTAATATATGCTTGATTTTGTTAATGTCATAATGTGATGATATAATTTTATTTTGAATTCTTAGTATGCTTGTTTTTTACAAGTTCATCATGTGCTCCTCGAAACTAGACGACATGATTAACTATTTTAGTTGTAGGATTTTTTTAGCTTCTATTTAACTGTAGGACTTTTACCGGTTTTTATTTAGCTATATGATTTCTATATTTGATGATATTCATGTTAGTTCCTAGGAGATTGTAATAAACATAATTACTGAAGTATTAAGGATTATGATATTATTATGGTAAAGCAGTAATGATGAAGATGGATTACTTTTTTTCATTATAAATATAAGATTGTGATGTTTTGCTCTTTTAAGTTCTTCTATTGTAGTATTGTATTATAAAACTTTTTCTGTGATTGTTTGGTTTGGAAATATATATGGATGGTTATGGATATTGTTATCAAGTGGATATGATTACACTCGAGGTTGTGATTAAAAAAAATTCAACGATTCTTATGTATTATATTATTGTTTATCTTATGTGCTTGTATAGTAATAATATGGGGGAGGGGTGTTTCACATAACTCTATAATATCCAAACAAGCGAGCCATGATTTTATGAGATCACAATTCAAAAGTGACAGATTTGAAGATAATGAGATGCCATCACTTAAAAAGTATAGTGATGAGGATGTTGAGTATTCAATTGATGGCAGATCATTAATAATTTAGCATGCATTTAATATTCAAATCAAAGAAGATGATATGGTGGCATCAAAAGGAAAATATCTTTCATACGAGAAGTCATATCAGTAATAAGATATGCTGTTAGTATTACAGTTGTTAAAAAATTGAATCTAAACACTATTAAACATCATAGACCTTATAGGTTTCAATGGTTGAATGAATATGGTAAAGTAAAAATTACAAAATAGGTCTTGATATAGTTTTTTTATTGGAAAGTATTTTGATGAGGTATTGTGTGATGTGGTTTCTATGCATACGAGTCACTTGTTATTAAGGCGTCCATGGTGGTTTGATAGAAAAATAATATATGATAGGTTTAGAAATAGGTATACTATTGTAAAATACTGAAAGTCCAACAAACTTATACCATTATCACCGAAACAAGTCTACGAAGACATATTAAAGTAAAAAAGAGAAAAAGAGGTCAAGAGAAGTGAAAATACAAGTGAGATTGTCAGTTTAGAGAGGGAAAGAGAAAGGAAAGAAAAGATCCATGAGGAGAGAAAAATGATAGATTTGGCCAAAAAAGAAAGAGAAATAGTTTTTGCCAAAAGTAGAGGTAAAACACGAGGAGAGAAGAAAAAAAATGTGAGAAAAGAAGAGAGTGTAAAACAAAATAAAAAAACTTCTAAGTTTTTATGAAAATAAGAGTGAGTTAAAAAATGTTTTTTATTCTAACAAGCCGATTATTGTACTTTTATACATAAAGGCTTATTTTAATATTTACAAACTTGATCCTTGTCTTTCTAGTATGATTGTTTCTTTATTGCAGGAGTTTAAAGATGTGTTCTCGTATGAGATTCCTAGTGGCTTGCCACCGATAAAAGGAATCAAATATCATATTTATCTTGTACTTAGCGCTACAACTTCTAATCAACCAACCTACCAAAGTAACTTTAAGAAGATAAGGAAACTTCAAAGGCAAGTAGAGGAGCTGATGTCAAAGAGGTATATAAGAGAAAAAATTGAGTCCATATATTACTTCAGTATTAATTATGCCTAAAAAAGAAAGAACTTAGAGGATGTATGTTAATTGTCATACTATCAACAATATTATGGTAAAATATTGACATCTCATGCTAAGTTTAATGATATGTTAGATAAATTATATGGTTCTTGTGTTTTTATGAAAATTAATATAAGAAGTGAATATCATCATATTAGAATGAAAAAGGGTGAAAAATGAAAAACTTCTATTAAGACTAAATATAGTTTGTATGAATGGTTAGTTATGTTTTTTGATCTTACTAATACACCTAATATGTTTATGAGATTGATGAACCACATGTTCCATACATTTATAAGCGTATTTATAGTTGTTTATTTTAATGATATTTTAATCTATAGTTAGATTTTGGATGAACATGTTGAACATTTACATAACTTGCTTGATGTTTTGTATAAAGAATCATTGTATGCCAATATGAAAAAGTATATTTGTTGCATGGAAAGAATTATGTTTCTTGGTTATATTGTTAGTGCAAAAAGTATTAAATACAATTTTACATTCATCCCCTTTTTTCATCCTAATTTGATAGCACCCACTTTTCAAATCAATTTTAAAGAAAATATATGATTTGTGTAACTAATCTAGCATATTATCAAGCCTAAGGATAAGATGTCTATACTTTATTATTATATTGTTGTTGGTTCGACAATCTACACACACCCTTTATGTCCCATTCTTTTTATGCACAAGTAACATTGGCATAACACAAGGGCTCATACTCTTATGAATATACATTTTCATCATTAGCTTATCAACTTGCCTTTGAAGCTCCTTCATCTCCTTGAGATTACTTCTACAAGCTAGTTGGTTAGGAATCACAGCTCTAGGTAGAAGGTTAATTTGATGTTCCATTCCCTTCAATTATGGTAATTGACTAGGAATGTCTTCAAGAAATACATCTTCAAAATCCTGCAATAAAGAAATGGCCACACTAGGAACAACATGATCAAGATTGTTAACATTAAAGTAAACCTCCTTATACATAAGTAAAATCATTGGCTTGTTAATATAAAATACAGATTTAATCTCACCCTCTCTTGTATAAAAATTTGGTTGTTTCTTTAATTTTTTCACACAATGATCATCACCACACTTATTTTTTTCACTCCTCAGATCTTACCTCCATTCTCAACCAATTTAATTATTGGTTTAGAATTAGTTGAATTTGATGGTCTTCTCTAACCATTGCCCTCACATGAAATTTCACTCTCCCTAACCTCATATTCTCTTTTACCTCTCTTTTTTTTTAGATAGAGGTACAAGAGTGATGGTTTTATCATCTTTTACAATAGTGCATTTATTTTTAAATCAATCTGAATAGCCCTCCTATCAAATTATCAAAAACACCCTAAAAGTAAATGACTAACATGCTTTGAAACCACATCACACATAACATCAACAGAATATCTACCAATAACAAATGAAGTCAGCACCTGTATAGTGACTTTCACCTTACCACATTTATTCAACCACTGCAATCTATAAGGCTTATGATGTTTTATAGTATTCAAATTTAATTTCCTAACAATAGTAGTACTAGCTACATTGGCACAACTGTCTCCATCAATTATCATATTACATACTTTGTTTTAGATGCAATATCTAATATGAAAGATGTTTTTTTTTTGTTGATCTACATTTTCTACCTTGACTTGTGCATTCAAAACACGCCTTATAACCAATGTCTCCCCCTCAATTGGATATGCAATCTCCACATCACTACAAACCTCTAAAGGTGGAATCTCATCAATATCAAATTTGTCACTTTTAAATTCAATATCATTATGCTTTATGATCATTATTCTCTTATTTGCACACTAAAAAGCAATGTGCTCACTCCTCAAACTATTGAAACATTTTATATCATGATTATACATAGGTTATGAATCGATTTTACCTTTCCCATTAGTAGGCGTCTCCTTCTTGGCCTTAGGTGGTTCGTTCTTAGTATACACAAAGGACTTCGATTGGGTTATCCCTTATCTCTTCAGATTTAGCCTCCACACTGATAAAAAAAGATGTCAAAATTGATATGTGGTCTTACGCTACCCCGTCTTTTGATTTGTCTCTTCACTTTTGTTGCCATATGTCTAATATCCTCGAACTCCATATAATGTTGTAACTCCACAACATTAGCAATGTCCTTATTCAGCCCATTAATAAATCTCGTCATGATGGCTTCTATATCCTTAACAATACTGGCTCGAATCATTATTATCTCTATATCCTTATGATATTCATTTATTGTCTTTAAACCTTGAGTCAGATCTTGTAGCTTTAGATATAAATCCCTATAATAGTGATTAAGAACAAAATACCTCTTCATCAAGACTTTCATCTGCTCTCATGTCTCTACAGGTCACTCCTTATTCCTCATCTTACTAATCACAATTTGATCCCACCAAATTAATATGTAATTCGTAAATTCAATTACCACCAACTTCACCTTTTTTGTTTATAATAGCTATGGCAATAAAAAATTCAATCAACCTTTTTCTTCCATTCTAAATAAGTCTCGGGATTGTTTTTGCCTTGGAAATTAGAAATTTCAGCTTAATAAAGTCCAAGTCTCTATCCATATCATCATGGTTCTATATGTTACGGAAATTTACCCTCTAAATGAATTGGCCTCTTTATCTTCTAAAATCCCTTCCATATATCCTAAAGTCTCAGCCTCAAAATCTTCATCCCCAAAGTCATCATTGCCCTCCCAAAATCAGCCTCCACATGCTTTTCAGCCTACTGTCATGGTTCATTCTTCTTTCAGCCTCTACTCTACGTACATCATGATTATAAAAGTTAGAGTCATCCTTATGTTTTTAAACCTTCTCAAGTCTGTCACTTATATCTCTTAACACCATTTGTGTATTTGTTAACATTTGCACTATGCCTTGAATCTTAAACTTTACGTCATCCTCGGAAGGGGTTGGCGTACTGTTCTGTTATGACTTGTTTATAATTGCAAAAATTAGTTAGTGATGATAAAATATCCTCATATCTCTCATGTTTCACTCAAATATTAGGTTTTTCACTCTAATATGCTCGTTATACCTTTTCCTTTTGTCTCATATTCTTTTAGCTCTTACAGAACTGAAATCAACACCAAATAGAACTACTTAGCAACATAATTCAAATGAATAATTGTGACTCCATAAGCAAGAAAATTATGAAAACAAGCAAAAACAAAACTATGATTATAGTCTTGCTAGTAGCAAGCGAATTTGTACAAAATATGGACGACTTGAAGACACAAACAAACAATAGATGCCAAATATATGAAAATGATGTGGATAGAATCCAAATATGCAAAATATGATGATAGTATTCTAAAAGATATGAAATCAACATAAACAATACAAGTTTTAAAAAATGACACAAACTAGACTCGTTATGACAAGCTTGAACTCGAATCTGGACCCCAAAGAAAACGATGTCCAAATGACAATATATATATATATATATATATATATATATATATATATATATATATATATAGTGCGATTAGGACCCCAATAAATAGAATATCAAATTTGAGTTAATTTCAAGTCATGTTAATATATAGACGCAAAACTGACGCTTCTAATACCTAGATTTAGAACTTAAAGTAAATGATGTTTAAATAACCTAAAATTTAATATATATTATGACTAGGACTCCAGTAACTGGAATATCAAGTTTGAGCTAATTCCAAGTTAATTTGATCTAATTTTACCTTGTTTAGCTTTCAGTAACAAAATCTAAAACTAATCTTTTGAATAACTTTTTTTCTTTTTCTTTTTACTTTTATGCTATTGATATGTTGAGAGACAGTACAAATCAAAATAATACTTTTTTTTACTAAGAAGATGTCGCTACTGAATTGAAGAGAAGAACATTGGAACAAGTAGTTTGATGCAGAACAAGAGAAAAACAAAATTAACATAAGGATATAACTTGATCAATGGAGCTAAGCTCTAATATGAAATGATCTGAACCCCATGAGCACTTGGTCACGTAACCCATACGTAAATGATACAACTCTCGAAAAGCCAAGAAATCAGGTTTGGAAGTGTGACACAAAGATTACCTTAAACATAAGCACCAACATTATTGGAATCTGAAACCCTCACCCCAAAAATAGCAATTCACGAACAATAAGTCTAGGATGACACCACTAAGAAAATTGTTCTTTGATAAATAGATTCAGTTCGTTAAAGAGCCAAAGTATGAGAGAAACTCACCTTCACACACTTACAAAAAGAGATGTGACAATTTGAATATTATTAAGCAAAAACATGAAAACTGAGACTTAGGTTACAAAAGTGTTTTTATATATGTAATAACCTAAGCTAAACCCTAGAATACCCAAGATGTAAACTTGTATAAGGTCCACTTACAATTACACTAAATACCTTAATTAAACAAACCTAAATATTGATAATCAAGCCAAAAACATGAAAATAAAAATTAAAACAAAGGTCTAAAGCATGCTACCATAAATAATAAAGCAAATAACATAAATGTCTATTTTCCTAGTCTAAATAGTCTTATTGGTTGAATAATCCTTCCTTGTAGCTTTAGGATCAGCTGTCAATTTTAGGAATTCCAAAAATTATTAGATGTGCTGGCATAAATTACAATGAGAAGAGAGAGAAAAAAACATCCAAAGGCACATAAAAGCTTTGAATATGACATCATCGTTGCAATAAAAAAGTTCTCGATAAGATGAATCTAACAACATCGAGAAAGATCACTAACGATGACCAGAGTGGGTCATACTCTCTATCCAAAGGCAAATGAACAATTACAATGAGGAGATGAGAGAGATGTGAGAGAAAAAGAAAGAAAGAAAGAAAGAAAAAAACCTCAGAGACACAAAAGTTTCGATTACGACACCATTAATATTATTAGAAAGATCTTGACAAGATGAGTCTAATGACAGCAAAGAAGGTCACTATGGGTGACAAAAGTAAGCCACACTCGGGGTGGCTCACTTGCATTTAGACGAAGAGTGTGGTCCACTCTGGTCGCCTTTGATGATCTTTCTTAGTGTGATTAGATTCTTTTCGTCCATAACTTTTTGATGGTATTAGCGGTATCATAATAGAAGTTTTGGTGTGCCTACAATGTTTCTTTCTTTCTTTATTTTCTTCTTTCTTCTCTCTCCTAACCGCTTACTTGCCTTTTGGATAGATAGTGTAGTCCACTCCGGTCACCGTTAATTACCTTCCTTAATGTTGTTGAATTCATCTTATTGAGATGTTTTTTATTATACCAATGATGTTAGAGCATCTCCAATGGGAAATGCTATCTTAAAGAGCCAAATGGAGAAAATGGCTTTTTGAATAGTGTAAATATAACTTTTTTGATTATATGCATTCCAATAGTAAAAAGCTATTTAGAAAAGTCAATTATATTTTAATATATTTCATGTTAAATTAATTTTAATATAATTATATAACTAATTTAGATATTTTATATATAGTATAATTATGATGTTATTAATTATATAATTAATATGAGTAATTTATAAAAGTAATATAAAATTAATGAAATAATATGAAAGTTAAAAGATATAATTTAAAATTTATTTATATGAATATTTTTAATTTTAAGTTTTATATGTTATTGTTAAAATTTTAATTTTTTAAAAGTAAATTCAAATTCAAATTTTGAAAAAAATCGCCAACATTTTAAATTTTGATTTTCAATTTAAAAAAAAAAAACAATTCAAGCTTTGAAAAAATGACCGCCAACATTTTAAATTTTAAAATTTTAAATTTTGAAAAAATTACCACCAACATTCTAAGATTTTACAATTTGAAAAAATAATCCATCTATAAATATTCTCATATACCTTAACATTTTTTCTCGTCATTTTCTTCTCTCCAATCTTTGTTATATTTCATTAAAATTCATCATGAATCATTCTAATTTTAATTGTTATGATGCTTTTGATTTTGATGATGACACTCCTGTGTTTGCTTTTAAAGTTGTTACCGTTGTGGTTGCTGAAGAAGAATCGAATAATCAATGGCGGAGAACAGGGTATCGTGACTCTATTCTTGGTCACAATATTATCAATCGTAATAGAAAGGCAGGTGAGTTAAGGTTATATAATGATTATTTTGCTGAAAATCCTAAATTCACTGAAAGTCAATTTCGAAGAAGATTTAAAATGAGTCGTCGTCTTTTTCTTTGGATCGCAAATGCAGTGGAAGCTCATAATCCATATTTCAAACAAAGGACAGATGCTCTTGGTGTTTTTGGTTTATCTTGCCTTCAAAAGGTAACTGCAGCTCACATAATACTTGCATATGGTATTCCTGCAGATCTTACTGATGAATATCTTCGAATTGGAGAAACCACTGCAATAGAAAGTCTTAGAGCTTTCGTCAAAGCAATCTAGAAGTTTTTGGTGATTGGTATCTAAGGGCACCAAACGATGCCGATATTTGTCGATTATTATCAATTGGAGAGTAGTGTGGATTTCCAAGGATGTTAGGGAGCATTGACTGTATGCATTGGAAATGAGAGAAATGCCCAATTGCATGGCATGAGATGTATACTGGTTATTATCGTGAACCAACTATAATTCTAGAGGCGATGGCTTAACAAGATCTTTGGTTATGGCATGCTTTTTTTGGAATGCCTAGATCATTAAATGATATTAATGTTCTTGATCAGTCACCTATCTTTGCTGCACTTGCTAAAGGTCGTACTGCTCCTATCAATTATACAATTAATGGGCATGAATAAACAATGGGATACTATTTAGTAGATGAGATTTATCCTAATTGGTCAACCTTTGTTAAGACAATCCTAAGACCATTAGGAGCAAAGAGAAAATATTTTGCAAGCAAGCAAGAGTCTGCAAGGAAGGATGTGGAGCAAGCATTTGGGGTGCTGCAATCTCGTTTTACAATTATACATGGACCTGTTCGATCCTGGGATGAAGAAACGCTTGCATATATTATGAAAACTTGCATAATAATGCATAATATGATTATTGAGGATGAATGGGCAATGAACCTTGGATTTAACCATGAGCATGAAGTCAATTCCTTTATATTAGTGTCACACGGTGAAATACCAGAACTACATGATTTTCTTCAAACTCATAATTGAATTAAGGATAGAGCAACTAGCTCTCAACTACAAGAAGATTTAATTGAGCATTTAGGGAACAATATGGCAAGGAGTAGAATCTTTAGATTTGAACTTCTTATGTTATCATAATTTTTAAGTTTTTTATGTTTTTTTTTTCATTATGGTTGTTATCTTTTAAGTTAATTAATCTTATTTATTATTGTTAAGTGTTAGAGGAACTTCAAAAAAGTATTATGAATTGATATCAATTTCATAATAATATATTTAAAATAACCAAGAATTTTCTACATATTTAATTAAAAATACATTACATTATAATAAATCAATCAAAGTTAATTAAAAATTAAAACCCTTCTTTTGCATAATTTCTAACTTTCTATTTTGAAAATACGCTGCAGAAATTGGATCCAAATTAGAAATATTCATTTTCATAATTTGTTCTTCTTTCTCAATCCTGTTCAATTCTTGTTTCTCTTGACTTTGTTGAATCATCATGGCTTGTTGCTCTAACATAATTTTCCTGTCTTGTTTCTTTTGATCCTCAATTTCAACTAGAGTATCCCTGCATTGTTGTAAGAGATTTGTTACAGTTACCTCCCCAACTTTATCTTTTCCTTGTCTATATTCAAGTCATTCATTTACAGCCTTTTGACCGATTGATCTATCTTGATGAATCAATGGTTCACTATCTTCTCCTAAACTAACAGAATTAGGGGTAGATGGAGTTGATGAAGCCGGACTTGTATTGACATGACTTTTTTGTTTCTTGTTTGACCTTTGATGTTAACTTGCACGCTCAAATTGCCATTTGGGTTCTTTTCTTAAGATAACCCAACAATGTTCTAGTTGAAATCATTTGCCAACGCAAGAAGCATACATTTGTCGAGCATCATTAATCTGGTAAAAAAAATTAATTAAATAATGTTAAAATATGTGTTAAATAATTTAACATGAAAATGAATAAAATTACCCTTGATTCTTCGGTCATTCCACTTTGCTGACGATTTTCAATTTGAGTAACAAATCCAACAATTTACCGTCTTCTCTATTTATTTCTTGCCTTCTACTTGAAATGCTTATTTGGGAATGATTATTCAAGTTTCCTCCATTCTTTACAAAGTAAGCATGTACACGAGCCCATAACTGTTTTGTTTGTTGTTCAACTCCTGTAATTGGATCCTTGCTTGTATTTAGCCATGGAGAGACAAATAAACAATCTTCCTCTGGTGATAAATTTTTACTTCTTTGTGATTTTTTTGCCGAATGGACATTTAAATTCGAGTATGTTAAGTCATCAATTAATTGATTAGAATCACTTGGTTGAGAGAGAATATCTTCTGACTCACTCATAAGAAAGTTGGTAAAAGAGCTTGGAAAATTTGAATTCATCTACATTTAAAAAAAAAAAACTCAAGTTAAAACCTTATAAGAGAGTGTAAAAGAAGCTCACATTTAATGTCTAGCAATTTTTTAGTTTCCATACATGTGAATTAATAATAAGCATTGCCTCCTACTTATTCTAATATAACAATTTGACCATTTTTTGGAACTAAAAGAGAATTGATATACTGGTTTAATTGCATTTTCAACAAGATAAAATATAATTGACCTCAAATTAAAGCAGACAATCAAAAATAAATTTTAAATATGTCACTCTATAGTTTTATCAATATCAACTACCATTCTTAATTCCTCTCAATTTTATCAAAGATAACAACATAAATAAAAATTGTCTTCCTTAACCCATATTAAAAACATAAAATAACAAAGAAATAAAAATCATCACAAATATTAAATTAACAACAAAAGGTCTAAAAAATCAAGAGATATAAAAGAGAAAATAAAAAAAGCTTTTAAATAAGTATACCTTTTAATTTCAGCTAATTAACACAACCGATGTTATTAATTAACCGGAGAATAATTGATTCTTGTCTTTCTAAATTTGAGAGAAGGGTGAGACATAATACAAAATTTTAAAATCTATAAATTTTTTCCTACTGCATTTAAAGAAAAAAAAAAGAGTTGTTGGCTAACGGTTATAAAAATAACCGTTGGCCAACAATCATTTGTTTACTGTAGAAATAACTCTTCACGTATCAAATAGCTAAAATAGCTATCTGTTTGCCTCATGTGTTGGAGTGAAGAAATGGAAAAACAAAAGCTAAAATGATTATTTTTAACATTTGGCTCTTCATTTAGCTCTTATGTTGGAGATTCTTTTATAATTGGAGCTTTAATATACCTCTCATTTATATATATATATATATATATTCATCTCTTCTATTTTATTATTGTAATTTCTCACTTATTTTCAAATAAAAATATGATTTATTCAAGTTACTATTAAAAACTTTTCTTGATACTAATGAATTCATCTCAAGATATTTCCTGTTTAATAAAGATGATTTTGTAATGTAGCTTTAACATGCCTTTAAAATTTATTTATTTCTTTTTTCTGTCTTCTTTGCCCATTGTAATTTGCGCAAGTCCCATTTAACAATTTCTTTGAAAAATATTGCGTTTCTCATCAACAGTTACTTTATTTTCCAATCATGATATATTTCAAACTTTACTTGTCGCTGCGTTATTTGGCCATTTTCTATTTTCTTCTAAAATCTTTATTTACCTTTTCTATCTTCCCTTCTCTTTTCTATCTTCCCTTCTTTCTTTCTAGGTGATAGTATACAAAACGATGCCCTCTTGATAAACACAGAGATCACTTTATTTTGTTAATGTCTCTCCCCACCAAACGCTCAGCCACAGCCAGCGCCAGCACTAGTACAGCGAGCACTTCCGCCTCAAATAATTTCCTTCCAATGAAGAAGGCCAAGTCCCAGGCCGCCTCCGCCTGTTCTCCTCTCGACCACAACAAAAACGGCCTCTATCACTCTGACGATGTCGTCTTCGATCCTTCTTCCATGTCTCTCGACGACGATCTCAAGCTCGTCGACTACCGCACTCCTCCCGCCGCTGCTAATTTATCTCGCAAAAAAGCCACCCCTCCACAACCCGCTAAAAAGCTCGTAATTAAGCTCGTCAAGGGTAACAACTGCTCAATTCGCTTGCATGATTTAAGGGTTTTGCTTATATAAACCACTAAATTAATGTGGATAACATGTTGGTTGTGGAGAGTAGAATTTGTTTGGATATTGGGATCTCGGTACTGCATAGCTTAATTTGGTTGTTTGATTTCATTTTAGGAGTGAGCTAAGCAATTGTAAATAGAAAACCCTATGTTTTCTTTCTATTTTGGATCTGGGTAATTAATTGCAGTTCAATTAGCTTCTTTCGGAATTTGTTATTTGTACAAATTGCTGCTGCTAAGGATTTGCACCTTGGTTACATGAATTCTTTGTAACTTGGAATGATTCTATATTCTTTAAGGTTGGTTTTCTACATGTATACATGTTACGTCAAAAGCTTGGAAATATCTAGTATTGATTTTTTCATTCGATTATATGTCGGGGTAGCATCATTTCTTGTTCTCATTAACTAAGCTCTCCCTCTCAACACTTTTTCTTGAGCCCCCACTCATCTAGCTCAATTGTACGAGCTCATTATGAAAATAATTGTAGATTGAATGAATTTTAAGGAAATAATTTGTACACATTAATGCAATTCATGAATTGGCGTGTCATTCTTCTTTAATGAGCTATTTTCTTTTACTTCTGGTTTTTCTGTGATTATGAATGAATGGGGTTGGATTTAGTAGCAGTATTGAAATCTAGATTCTGGAATTACAAATCGTAATAAAATTTTGTGCCAGGTATGTTTCACCTTTAACTGATTTTATTTTTTTCGTGAAGCTAAACCAACTCTGCCTACAAATTTTGAGGAGGACACATGGGCAAAGTTGCAGTCAGCTATTAAGGCTATATTCTTGAAACAACCAGCTCCTTGTGACTTGGAGAAGCTTTATCAAGTATGTACTCCTATGTTTCTTTCTCCTTGTGTGATCCCTACCCTTGTTTCAACTCAATGTAGCAATTTGTCAATGCGAATGTGGTTTTTATTGGTTTTGGTATTAATCATCCTGTTTTTTTTTAGGCTGTCAATGATCTTTGTCTGCATAAGATGGGGGGAAATCTCTATCTGCGTATTGAAAAAGAGTGTGAAACACATATATCTGCAGCATTACAATCCTTAGTTGGTCAAAGCCCGGATTTGGTGGTCTTCTTAAAGCTTGTTGAGGAGTGCTGGCATGATCTCTGTGACCAGATGTTGATGATTCGTAGTATAGCCTTGTATCTGGACAGAACATATGTGAAACAAACTCCAAATGCACGTTCATTGTGGGACATGGGTTTGCAGCTTTTCCGAAAACATCTTTCTTTGTCTCCTGAAGTTGAGCACAAAACTGTCACCGGCCTCTTGCAAATGATTGAGAGGGAAAGGTACTTCTAAAAACTAAGATATTAGTCTTAACATATGTTTCTGGTTTCTAGTTTTCTGTCAATGGGTTCCACATGTCTGGGGAACTTTAATGTCCTGTATGTGTATGGGGTGCTTTAAATTTCTTTCAAAGCTAATTCTACAATTAACTGAGCTACTATTAAGAGTCAAGTTTGATGAACCATTGTCAACACATGTCTGGAATGCAGACTCCTTGCAATCTGTAAACTAAAGATATGCTTTCATTCTCCAATTGGATTATTAAATATGGAGTGACAAAAAATGAATTGTCAAAATAAGTGAAAACTAATCTGTAAATCAAATTGAAAGTAAAACATCCACTCTCTTTCCCATAGATTGGAATAAGGAAATTTTTTTTCTATTACGATATTGGAGGTCAATCATTGGAGTGGTCACAAATCTTGCAAATGAGAACTTTGTGACATTAGATTATTGGAGTGTTTTGAAGTATCATAATTTTTTTTCCTTCTTGGACACTTCATAGAGATCCTTTTCTTGTGATTGCAGATTAGGTGAAACAGTTAATAGGAAACCCCTTGGCCATCTTTTGAAGATGTTCACTTCACTAGGAATTTATGCAGAAAGTTTTGAAAGACCATTCCTTGAGTGCACATCTGAATTTTATGCTGCCGAAGGCATGACATACATGCAGCAATCAGATGTTCCGGATTACTTGAAGCATGTGGAGGTGCCTTTTGTTTCTCCTCTGATATTATTTGGGATTAAAGTAGTTATGAAAATCAATTTTAGTTTTAGCTACAGCTTTTATGTCATTTCTGTTACTTGATATTTGTTTACTGCTGGAAAATTTGATTTGTCACATATTCCTGCAGTCGAGATTGAATGAAGAACAAGATCGATGCAAGATTTACCTTGATTCAAGCACTAAAAAGCCACTAATAGCAACTGCAGAAAGGCAGCTACTTGAACGCCATATATCTGCTATTCTTGATAAGGTGCAAATGCCCTTTAGTTATAGATAGCCTCCTTCTAAAGAGCAATCTATTTGTGTTGCTTGAATAATTATTTGTCTCCCTGATCTGTCCAGGGGTTCATGATGCTTATGAATGGCCATCGGATTGAGGACCTTAAGAGGATCTACTCACTGTTCTTAAGGGTCAATGGCCTTGAATCATTAAGGCAGGCCCTTAGCATGTACATCCGAAGAACCGGGCAGGGCATTGTCATGGATGAAGAGAAAGACAAAGATATGGTTTCCTCCTTGTTAGAGTTTAAGGCTTGTCTTGATGCAATATGGGAAGAAAGCTTCTCCAAGAATGAAGGATTTTGCATCACCATAAAGGATGCATATGAGTATTTAATTAATCTTCGTCAGGTTAGTCTATCGCTCTGTTGGTTTGATCTTAATTGGTTGCAGTACTAGATCCTACTATTAACATGTAAAAGTAAGCTTATCACCTGTGTGCTGCATGGGATTACTTGAAAATCTTATTAAAAATTAAAAATATCCTTAAAAAAAGTAATTGAAATTTTCTAAAAGAAGAAAAAAATGAACTTCTTTTTTGCATCCAATTTACAGTAGATTTCAGATAATCAAACCCCACAAAAAGTTGGGTTCAAATCTATTCTAAGCTTTCACCATTGTCATGTTGGAAGAAAATGAAAGGACAAATAAAATAAAAGGTCAATGATGATGAATTAGGAAAGTAAGCAATAAACAAGTGAATGACAATGCATACCTTTTAGAAAGACCAAGTGGAGAAAAAAATATGAATGAAACTAGCCAGAAAATGGTAGGCTTGTTCATCTTTTTGTTACATGCATCCACTGATTATGCACTGAACTTTTTTGTTAAAAGCAATTATTAGATCTTAAAAGTTATGCAGGTAAGAGAGGTAAAATGAGAGCCATTGAACTTTTCCATGAATGTCCTAACTCTTTTGCTTAAAACACATGAAATGTAATAAAGGCAGGCTTAAACATATTTGTTAAGAAATGTCACCAAGTTTCTTATCTCTTAGTTTGCAGATTTTCTGAAACTAAGACAAAGCTTCTCTGGGCTTCAGACATATCTGAAGTATTTGAATGGTGGAATTTTCAATATTTACATACCTATCTGTAGTTAATGGTAGAATTTGCAATAAAAATGGAAATATTAAATTGATCAGAGTTGGATTAAGTTTTCTTTAAATTTAATTGTGCAGTTATTTGCACTTGCAGTGTCATTCACCAAAATGACACATCATGAATTGTCAGAATCAGACTAGTGTTCAATCAAAATTGATATTGGGATAATATGCTAGTCTTCTATCAAAGTGATGCATTAATAATATGCCTCTCCTTTCTGAAAATGTCCCCTGATATGATTTACCCTGTAATATCTTTCTTGAGATATCATAGGGTGAGATTCTCCTAGTATTTTGATGTAGCAGGGGGAGTAGTCTGTTCGATATTGCTCTCAGCTTCATTTAGCTGCTTTTGGTTCTTAACACAGTGTTTGGTTAGGGTGCTTGTCTTGGAAAAAAGAAAAGCACTAGCCTCTTTGTAAGGGCACCACTTTGTTTTTGGATCAAAGCAAGGTACCCCTTTGTTCAACCAAAAGCAAGGCAACCCACTGTTGGGTCTGTTGAGTAAAAATATAATATTTTTAATACATAGCAGTTACCAAAAATTGCCTTTTTTGGTGTCACTTTCATTTCACACCTCAGCACACTAGCCACACAGCACAACTCATCAATACCAAACAGGCCCTGCAAATGCTTATTTATTGGTTGAGAAATGTTGCACTAGCTTATTTATTGGTTGGCAAATGTTATTGATAGCACTAGGTAAGTTAACTGCTAAGGGCTCTTGGAGCGTTGTATACTTGAACAAAGCAAGGCACATGCCTACAATACCTAATGTATGATAATTTATCTTTTCCTTTTTTCTTCTCGGTTTCTTGGGAAAAAAAACATCACGAATCATTATATCCTTTGCTTACAAAATATACCAAGTAACTGTACTATTTATAAGAAAGTCGTTAAAAGTGTCATCTTTTTTTTGTCAAACCACTGTAGATCATAAATTAAATCACGTAAATTTTTAAATAACAATCACATGCCCTTGTAAAACTTTATATGAAAAAGAAACAGGTGGCATCTTCACCTAGCCATGTGTTTTGTTTTTCAATCTTTTTCTGTGCTTCTTGAGCGACCTTTGGAATCCTAGTTGAAGGCGCCTCACCTAGGGTTTGAGAAGTGTTTTGGCCTCCTAGCTTTGTGTCTAGCGAGCACCAAAGTTGCACTTTTAACAACACTAGGGCTAGGTTTTGGGAAAATAGAGAATTTCTAGGTTTTTATCTTTATGAAGGGCTTCGGAATGTAGTGATCAGGTTGTGGAAAAGCTATGGCATAGAGACTAAATTGGCTCTTGCATGAAGTAAATATCTACCAGTGTCAGAAATTCCTTTGAAGATGGTATGTATAATTAGGCAGTAATTTTATCAGTTTAGAGCAAGTTATAGTTGGCCACTTTGCCAAGTCTGGTAACTCATCGTATTGTTGTGCAAGTAGCAAGTCAAATTGTGCATGAGTCTTCGTACATGTATAATAGAAAATGTCCTTGTCTATTATGTGTTTCTACTGAGTGGGTTTCCCTGTACTCATTGTTCCTTATGGAAAAGTACGATGCATTGCTCTTCAACTGGAAGTCCTTTCAGCATTTCTCATTATGCATGAAAGAGCCAAAATTTTCTAGAAACTTTTCATGTACATTTTTTTTATCCTTTGGAAAGGCCTCCCCTGATGCATTGCTTCCTTATAGATGTTAGAGGATATGCATGGAGTATTATCTATCATTGAATTTGGATACACACTGAATATTTGGGTAGAAAAAAGAAAAAGAAAGAAAGAAAAACTAAATCATTTGGAGTGCTTGGTCCTTGTTATTGCTATCCTCTTCCTGTTACTATTAATGGAATTATTCTTTTCTTCTTGGAAGAAAGGGAGGTGGAGAGGAGGTTGAACTATCCATGTTCTTTACCGTGGGAAAGGTGGTATTCAATAATTGAAATTTGTTTTGAGTTCTACAATATACTTGTCCAATGATCAGCCAAGAAAATTGTATTGGAAGGATATTTGGTGGTTTTTCTGTCTAATAGTCACACAATAGCCATGGGGAAAAACATTCCCCAACTTTTTTTTTTTTAACTCAGCTTTTAGTTGTTTTTTTGTGAGAAAATATAAAGAATCATGACAAGGGCTGGGCTATTTTGACACCTATGTTGGCTGCAACCACATAACAAGGCTAAGCAGCTGCTAAGTTAATGACCAACTGAAAAAATCCCCCCTAGTATTAGATTGTAATGTTAAAACAATTTCACTGAATTTATGGAAAGAGATATTTAGGCAATAATAGTAGATCAGTTGTGGGAAAAGAGATATTTAGGCAATAATAGTAGATCAGTTGTGGGATGGTCATTTGTACTCGTGATCCTCACTGCTCTTTTCCTTTCTTGTTTTTCTTCTTCTTTGTTCCGTTTCCGTTCCTGGGATTTATATCTGGCATATTATTAGATGATTTGCATGTATGCATAAACACAAGCAATGGAATTTCATGCAACTTCTATTCTTTCTGTGCAAGGAGGTTGTACACTTTCATTATGCTCTTATGATGATTCATCATCTGAGATTGACATGATGCAATGTGGTGATTTCTTGTTGAAGATATAAATAACATAACCTCACACTCCACACCAAAAGAAATGTATATTATTCTTGATAGTGCTGTCTATATTGTTCTTTTTTTTTAAAACTGTGTTTATGCTTACAGTTGATTTCATCATGGGAATGTGTATCCTTGAGGGTTCCTCTATTTATTGGCAAAACTTTTTTGGCACATGCTTATTTATCTAATTGTTAATGTCAATCTCAGATGATGAAATTCCATAAATCGTTGTTTTTCAGAGTGCCATGAGTTTTTGATTACTCAGTTGTCAAAATTGATTCTATAGTGTTTTTTTCAACTTCTTGCCTAAATATCCAATTTCGTTCTCCATTTGATAGAACCATCCTGCTGAGCTGATAGCAAAATTTTTGGATGAGAAGCTTCGTGCTGGGAACAAGGGTACTTCTGAGGAGGAGTTGGAGGGTACACTTGAAAAAGTTTTGGTTTTATTCAGGTTTATTCAGGTAGTCTTGGTGTTAAAGAAAGTATTTTTTCTGCTAGCTCAACAGATTTTCCGTTTCTATCATATTTCTGGTCTTTTGGGAAACAAAATGATGTTAGACACGTCTATCTTTTTTTTTCTTTCTTTTTGTTTATGAAGGGTAAGGATGTGTTTGAAGCATTTTATAAGAAGGATCTTGCAAAAAGACTGCTGTTGGGAAAAAGTGCTTCTATTGATGCAGAGAAATCTATGATATCTAAGGTTAAGCATGACAATTTTTACGAGTACATGTTTCACCAGGTAATTTTTTTCTATCAATCAAATTAATATGTTTGCATTGTCATTGCAGCTGAAGACTGAATGTGGCAGCCAGTTTACAAACAAGCTTGAAGGAATGTTTAAGGTCTGAACTATTTATTTAAGTTCATTCTAGATTCTTGTTTGTTCTATTTTTCTCATTGAAACTTCTAAAAAGGATGGTAGTGATGCGAACCTCGTGATTACATGGTCACACAACCCACAATTAAGATTGAGATTTGATTTTGGAAAGCTGAAAGAGATCTGATAGGATTGTGATACAATGGAAACTTGTCCTACAACACTAGCACTATTGGAATGAAGTCGAATGACACCACGAAGCTAGTTAATTTTTGACAAGTCAGATTCAGTTCGTTCAAAAACCAAAGAATGTAAAAATCTTCCTCATATTAAAACTGAAAAGTTCAGAAGTATTATTTATTAAAAGTTTTTTCTTTCTTTCAAAATTTAGGCTTTACATGTGTTTAAATAGTTTTGAGAAATTAATCCTAATGAATCTACTCTTGTGGGCTGAATTGATCCACTTAAAAAACTGACTCAAAACTTTTACTAGCAAGCCCAAACCATGATCCAAACAAGTTTTGGATCTTAGCTGAAAACCAAAGTATTAATTAAGCTCAAACATAGAAATAATAATGAAAACAACAAGTCTGAATAGTAGCTTGTTGATGCTGTATATAATAGAAAGAAAAACAAGAAAAAATATCTTAATTCACTAGCTTAAGTAACTTTTGGCTGAGATCCACCTTCCTAGATACTCTAGGATTGCTTAGCCAGCTTTTAAAGTCCTTTTGATGCTAGGAAATCTGATCTGAATATGAATTTAATTGAAGTTTTCTTTCCTTGTTGGACTAGGATTTCCTTCAGAACATGGAATACATTCTTAGAAATTCCTCTTTGTAGTCGCCCATCACTTTCCTTCCTTGACTAGGAGAATCAAATCTTTAGCATTAAATAATCATTCCAAGTCTAGGATTCAAATCTGACAGCCTCCTTTAGTTTCCTTGCATGACTAGGAAACTTCCTCCTTTATTGCTAAATATTCTTCTAAATAATAGGGATAATAATAAACGAATTTTCCTTTCAATTTTAGAAGAATATTTTGTTGATCCTTGTAAGAATTTCAATATCTTAATTAGCCCAAGCCAACTTTGGACCCCATGTGGCCTAAACCTATACTCATAATATAACCAAAATCAAACCTAGTACAAGCTCCCAATAAGCCTACTTTGCTGTCCAAATCAGACCTATACATGGGCTGACTTGATTTGACCGAATGAACCATCAAAGAGATTGGACTAATGCCATCATCATGCATAAACCAAGGCTAGCTAAAACTATCCCATTCCAAAAACCTATCATGGCCGAATGGAACACAAGCTAAATTCCAAGAAAAAACATAATTTTGGCCGAATGGCCTCCTCATCAAACTCAAGCACAAAATCGAAGGCCCTTCATGAGAAATCCATGGCTGAACCGTATCAAGTAGTTTATTTTTAGCCAATGGAATTTGTGAAGCTGTCATGCCTCCAAGAATGCATACATGACGGGACACTAACAAGAGGTGGTAATAGAACTGGTGGCTAAGATTAACATGGAGCGAACTTTATATCCCTCTCTCCCGCTTTCAGTTTTGCCGCATTGCACTAGTAGTGTAAAATGTCAGAACATGTGCTACGTTTGCCTTTTTCACAAGCATACCCAATCCCTCTAACATATCATGCATGCACACCTAAAAATGGAATTAATAGAAGACAAACAGTAAATGTTACCTTTAATTCTAAACAATGAGTTTGGTCATCTTGTGACTGTAACACACATTTCTTGACTGTTGCACGTGTATATAATTTTGTTGAAATGGTGCTTGATTGGACTTCATGAGAGTGACACAGGGTCATGTTATTACTTCGAGGTAGTTGATACGAGTGTTAAGAAAGGTAAGAGTATGAACTTAAGAGTCAATTTAAATGTAATGTACTAGTATAATGAGAACATTTGTTTTCCTGAGAAAGAAAATTTCTCTTGCAGTTTGATGCTGGTTTCATACATGGATTTTTGTTTATTGAATTTGATTTGTTGGGGAGCAACTGCTGCTTTGAATTTCTTATATAGCCCATTAGAAGTGCGTTCTATGCTATTGTGGGCTATTAAATCCTAATGTCTTCTCTTTTATTAATTTAGTAATGTCATGTGGGTGGGTTACCTAATGATGAAAATGGCTGCATATTTACTACTTTCTTTTTCTTGGTGTTACTTTTTCAGGATATTGAACTGTCAAAGGAGATAAACGAGTCCTTTAAACAATCATCTCAGGCCAGGACTAAACTTCCATCAGGAATTGAAATGAGTGTACATGTCTTAACTACTGGGTAGGTTTAGACCCTAATAGCCTGTATTTGATTGAAATTTTTGTATATTTAGTCCCTTATTTCCAACAGAAGTTTAATTTATGTTTGGTTGGTTGCTCTGCAGGTACTGGCCCACATATCCACCCATGGATGTCAGGCTTCCTCATGAGCTGAACGTTTATCAGGTATTGCACAAGATACTGATTTTTTTCTTTCCGTTTCCACCTACTAAAATATTGAGTAAACAATTGCCTTATGTGTAGGATATATTCAAAGAATTCTACTTAAGCAAGTATAGTGGAAGACGCTTAATGTGGCAAAATTCATTGGGTCATTGTGTGTTGAAAGCTGAGTTTCCGAAAGGTAAAAAGGAGCTGGCAGTTTCTCTATTTCAGGTCGGTCTTGTTTAGTTTTCAATGCATTGCTCTTTTGATGTCTCTTACTGTCATTTGTTTTTATTGATGCGACCTGCACAGGTGGATTTGTTCTAATAGCTTACCATCCTGTCCCTTCTATTCCAGACTGTTGTTCTGATGCTGTTTAATGATGCCCAAAAGCTTAGTTTTCAAGATATCAAAGACTCTACTGGCATAGAAGACAAGGAACTTAGAAGGACTTTGCAGTCTCTGGCGTGTGGAAAAGTTCGTGTCCTGCTGAAGGTAGGTGATGATTATATGCATCATGATTTTTGTGTGTTTGAGTTCTTACTAATGCTTATAAAATTGTTAAATGTTGGGTTTTCCTTGTCTCTTCCCCTTATTATTATAGAATTTATGGTTTACAGCTGCCCAAAGGGAGGGATGTGGAGGATGATGATTCCTTTGTGTTCAATGAAGGATTTGCTGCTCCACTCTATCGAATAAAGGTATGTCTGTTTCATACCTATCTATAGTAATAATAGCATGTTGTCTGACTGGCATAAGCATGGCTAATGCCAAGAGTGACCTTGTGAAGCAAGTGCTGTGCTTTTCCTTTGTTAGCTGGATTTTGGATGTTTAAGATAACAGTTGTTTGGGGATGCAGGTAAATGCGATCCAGATGAAGGAAACTGTAGAAGAGAACACAAGCACCACTGAGAGAGTATTTCAGGATCGTCAATACCAGGTTAACCTTCACTCAAGTTCCATTTTTATTAAAACAGTTTCTTGTGATGGACATTTAACAAAGTTGTGAACTTGCTGCTTTTAATGTTTGTAATAATTACTTAATATATTCCAGGTTGATGCCGCGATTGTCCGGATAATGAAGACAAGGAAGGTGCTAAGTCACACACTTCTTATAACTGAACTATTCCAGCAGGTAAATTTCCTTCTTTTTTTTGTTGTTAATGTTGTCATTGTCGTTGTCGTCTTGAGTAGAGATAATGAAGCAAGGAAGTGCTAGGATGTAAGTTATAAGCATATCTTCTCAATTTTTTTTTGGGGGAGGGGGGCGGTGGTGACCCCTGACCACCCTCTAGATTCGTCACTGGTCTTGAGCATACGCATAAGATGTATGTGACCCCCTGATCACCCTTAGGATCTAAAGTCTCAGGTTACTATCACATTACACCAACGCATGGTAGAGGTGGGTACCAGTGATCTCATTTTAACTTTATAAAACATCACCTGAATGTACCTTGATTAGTCAGTTTGATAGATGAACTGGGTGAGAAAAATGGGATGCCCAATTCTGAAACTTCCTTGCAGTGAATGGATGGATATTAATATTGATGAAAAAAAATTGTATGTTGTGAACAGCTGAAGTTTCCTATAAAGCCAGCTGATTTGAAGAAAAGGATAGAAAGCCTTATCGACAGGGATTACCTTGAGCGAGACAAGAGCAATCCTCAGATATACAATTACTTGGCCTAACACACTGTCACACCAATTGTGTCCTTGTAAATGGCACAGGAAACTTCTGTTCTATCCAAGGGGCAGATGTTCAATCCTGGTCAGATTAATGTACAGTATGTTTATTTTTGCTGCAATCAATACTGTAATTGTAAAGCGTATTCTGCCCCCTCTTTCGACACTTCCCTGCTGCTATTTGATCTTTGAGTCACTTGAGACAAGGGCGGAAATTGATTCAAACAAAAAAAAAAATGGAAGGAAAATAAGCTCTGCCAGTGGGTTATAGAAGTTTGGAGAGGTAAGCAGACAGACTGGCATTTTCACCAGCCATAAGAATTGGAGCATTCACACCTCAAAATGCACGATTAATGTTCAAATAGAGGTCAGTTTTATTCGTATTTTACGGCCGTATTAACAGCTCCTGTGTCATTTGAACGCTTGGTTCTCATGCTGCCCTTTGTTTTGTTTTTTGGTGCCTTTTGTTTTATCATCTTACATCAATCTAGTCCCACTCGTACGACTCCATTATCAGTATAGTCCCCAAACCTTGTAGCACCATCAATTTTGCCCTAAATTTGGTTGATATTAGACTGTCATCCATCCACCGGTAACAAGTAACCTATTTTTTTCCCATTTGCGTATGATCTCTCTGTGCTCGTTGTTTCCTCCCAAAGAGCCTTCAAAGTAGGTTTCAGTCAAGTCATAATTCACAACCGCTGTGGTGCCAAAATATCAGTAGATTAAGTTTTTAGGCGTAAAAAATGAATCTAACTCCCCCTCGTTTAGGGTATGTTTGTTTTGAGCTAAAGCTACAAGTTAGGGCTTGGGGAGAATAACAAGAATCAATGAGTGAAAATAATGTTTGGATTTGAATGGAATGTTTTTAATAAATGGATGGTAAGGCCATGTTATTATGTTCGACATAAAATCGACAAGATTCAGATAAAACTAAGAGGTTTGGAGCTCTAACTACTAGTGACTTCTAAAGTTAAACCGACACAAGATAATTCTGTTGTTTTTGTCCTGGTTAATGTGAAATTAACGTTAAATCTCTTATGGAATGGCGCTAAGGAAAAGGAAAGGAGGGTTTAATAGTTAAATGCCAAATATTGTTGAGGTTGTGCAGAAGTCATATTCTCTAATTATGTTATGAAGTCGATCAAGAATCACGTGCAGAAGTCGTGCCAAGTGCCCTACACTCTTGTACTATCAAAAGCTCTTACATCAATCAATCAGATGTTTCGATTGCACTTGTCACTGCAGCCATTGATTTTCACTCCTCCTGTCCCCACCCAAGATTCAATGCTTCTCGCCGGAGAGAGAGCTCGTCGCCGGAGAGACAGCCATTGTCTTAGTGGCCCAGCCCAGTCAGCCATATAGGTTCCATCAACCACTACTGTCAGAGGCTAATTGCAAAATGAACTCCCGCTTTTGCTCCCATGGAACAATCAACTAGTCCCCTCTTTCCACCCGCGCTACGCTGCGGGTACTATTTTAAATAAATTTTTAATCGTAACAGAAAAAACAACAATGTTATGGATTATATATATATATATATATATATATATATATATATATATATATATGTGTGTGTGTGTAAAATCCACATTTAAATGTGTCTAGAGCTACAGTGAAATCATCTTTTTACCATTTATCCTTTAATGTATAAAGTTTTATTTAAGAGGTAGGATGATCTTCACACACGATCAACATATCATTCTTGATTTGTTTGAGGACAACATTGTCTTTGTTTTTATAACATTACAATTACCGTATTGCTTTTTGAGAGTAAGCAATTAGAATCTTTGGTCCATGGACCGTATGATAATTTTAATTTTATCATGAACAATTGAATCACGCATGTACCTTTATTATGCAAATTTGCTAGTCTTGGCTTCAGGGGCTTAATTGTCATTTTTTAATGGTTTTTTTTTGTTATTGTTATTTACTTCCAAAGGCATTTTTGTTTTTGTTTTATATATAATTTTATGAATAATTGAGTTACTCCATTCCCCTTGCCATTTAATTTTTTTTTAGCTTTGACTTCAAGGGCTTAGATGTAATTTCATAAATTTTTTTTATTATTATTGTTTAGTCATTGGAGCATTTTTGGTTTTATGCACATAAAAAAAGGTTGTTGAAGTGTACGTGGCATGTGTCATCACATTAGTCGCTCCGCTGTCTTTGGGTGGCATGTGCATCCGATGACGATGATTGAAATCAAACTTCCACCATATCATTTGATGTGTCTCAATGTCCTCTTCTTCTCTGGGTGTCACATGTATAATAGTGAGGTCTGATTTGACGCTAGTTGGCTTTTCTTTATTTTTCTTTCTTTTTCTTCGGATTGTATGCTGACCATGAAAAAAAATTATATTAGCCCTTCAATTTCTTTTGATTCAGTCTTTGTTTTGTTTTGTTTTTATTTTAATTGGTTTATTTATAATGTTTGTTTCTAATTGGATTTTATTTTTGATTTCATCTTCGTTGTTTGATTTTGTTAGTTTTTTTTTATATCAATTTTAGTTCTCACTCTTTTAATTGATTTTTTTTTTGTTTTCAATCATTTTATGTAAGAAAAAAAAGACTAGTTCTCCATTTTTACTTTGAAAAAATTAATTAAGTAATTTTAATAAATAAATAAATAAATAAATTTTAAAACCAGCATAGAAATGTATTAAATTTCTTTAAATACACAAAAAGAAAAAGAATGTATTCTTAGGTTCAAGTATAGGGTGATATGAAAATTATCTAAAATGGTGCCTCGAGTTAAATAAATAAAATTAATTTCTCCATTTTTTTTTATAGACACATTGAATTCACAAGCTTCCTTTCTTTCTTTATGTTAATGTAACATTAAGTATTAAGTAATGCTCTAAAACATATGGGGAAAGTAATGTAATTTTTTTTATATTTTGTTTTGTTTTTGTTTTGTTTTTTTTACATGTTTTATTTTTGTTTTTCCCTTTTTTTTGGGTTTTATGTGTTTTTTTTTCTAAGATTGTCTTCTTTATATATATATATATATATATATATATATATATATTCTTTTTGTATTTTTTAATTTTCTGGTAGTATTTTTTACCTAAAAAACATTAAATTGATGTTTTTTGAAGTATTTTTTATTATTATTTTGATGTATTAATATTAAAAATAAAAATAAATTATTTTAATATATTTTCAATTAATTTTTTTTAAAAAAAAACATCTTAAGCCAGATTAACAAACAAACACTAAGATGATCCTCACGATTTATCATTGCAAATATGCATATATTGTAGTTTATTGTTTGCTGCGTTTCCTCCAAATGATTGGTTTAGGTGGTTTTTTATTTATTTGTTATAAAGTGGCATTTATATCCCCGTCTAATTAATCTAAATCATAAAGGTATCATAACTTTAGTTTTAAAAGAAGATCAGTTTAGCTACGTGAGAGTAGAGTAAAAAAGACACAATATTTCCTATATATATATAACTTTATAAAAAATATTTAATAATAATAAGTGAGAGTTTTATAATTAGTTATCTAACTTTATTTATTTAACATTATGATTAGATTATTTATCTAACTTTATATATATAAGAAAATAATTTTATTTTTTAGTTGGAGAATAGAATGATCATCTAAGGGTATGCTTATCTAAAAAAAATATAGACTATTTAATAATATTGAGTAAAAGTTATATAATTAAGTGTTTTCATATGAAAAACATTATTATGTTTCTTGGTTAACAAATTTTATTCTAGGCTTCTTGGTAGATAAACATTATCTGGATTTCTTAATGAAGAATGCTAATATTTTCATCTGATCTATATAGGCCAATCAATGTGCCTTACAGATGGAACTCAAACACAATGAGACCTGAAGAACAACCATCTGCGAGACAATGGAACATGCCATCTTTTTCATGCAATCATGCTGACTCATATTACATGGAAGATGAATACATTAATGAGAATCTCAGAAACTCCTCCTGCTTTGAAGTTTCACGGCAGGTCTCATCCCCAGAAACAATTAGTGATCTTGAACCCCATTCATACCGATGCCTCAGAGTTTCTTTGGATGATTTAGAACTCAACTCCCGTCTCTTCACTATGTCATGAACCAGAGGCGGCAAAAGTTGGTGTGCAGTGTAATACAATGCTAGAAGAAGAAATGGAACAGGATGAAGATGAAGTAATGAGTTCTTACGTTATCGAGAACAATTCTAATCACCAAGAGGGAACTGGCGAAGCAGTTTCTATTAATGAAGCAATTGCATGGGCTAAGGAGAAATCCCAGTCACTATCTTTTTGGCAGACAGCATGAAAATGTTTTGGCAGTTTCTCTGAGATTTGATTGAGAATTCGTTATTATAATTTACACGTTCTTTCTCTTTGTCATCGAAATCATACAGAAAGGCCTAATATGCATGATTTTGTTGGGCATCTAATAGATGGACATGGAACAAGGCAATTGACTAAGGTAAACCACTTGTTTCCCCCCCAAAGCATTAACAAATGGATTGTGATAGAATGATGAAATATTTGTATAGCTCTTAGAATAGTGTATATATCAGTTCGACAAACTAGATATCGATCACTGCCGTCTTGCAACAGACTAGTCAGCTTTGGTATGTGCTGGATCGTTTGCTGTATTGTCAAAATTAAAGACATTTAGCATCGATGGCATTGTAGCTAGATCGTAGGTATATCATTAAACCTTCCAAGGTATTGTAGAACCAAGTTCCCCAATGTTCTAGTTCATCTCATAGTTTTAAACTTAGAGATTTCACATTCTAAGGATACCCTATTTTAACAATGAATCGAGAGAGACACTACTACTTCTGAATAATTCATTTGTGTTATTTTCCGAATATTAATATTGTTCTGATGAGGAGAGAAATCAAAATTTTAATGTGGGAATAAGTGTAATTCAGTGGTATATTTCCCCTTTTACTTTGCAGGAAGAAGAACTATATAAATCCAGAAGAGAAGAAGTAGAACAATCAGAAAATATTAAGCTCCTGAACTAACAATGTCTAATATTGTCAACAATAAACATTTACTTGAAAGAGTATAATAACATCCCAGCAGTGCAAAATTAACTAATTTGGGAATTAGTTATGAGATTTTTGATGGATGCTTCTGTTTCTTTTTCTATTATATATATACACAGATGGAGATGGAGCTATTGGATGAAGACATTAGGTTGTGGTCAGCTGGCAGGGAAACTAATATCCGTCTGCTGCTATCAACACTACATCCCGTAATAGACATATTCTCTAATTTAGCTGTTACGTACTTCATGTATATTTATTACAATGTTTTGACCTGGCTGGAACCGAGATCAGAAGAGGATACAGCAACCAAAAGTTTTTAAGACAATGGACTAGTTTATATATGTTGTTATTTCATGAATACTAGTTTCAAGAACACCGAAAATCTGAATATTATTCTTGTTTCTGAATTTGGTTACAGGATGCATGGGCTGCTTTCGTTTCCCAAGATTTTTTGTTTAACTAGAGACGATTCAGGATCCTTTTTATACTCATTTGAAAACCAACTAGAGAAGCTAGCTTGCTCGATCGGCTAGTTAATTTGAAGAATGCAGAAACATATCAAGAGTAGATGGGCACGACCCAGATTTCTGAACTGTGAAAACAAATCAATAACAGTTTATGTTCATTGTATGCAAGCTTTTCAAAGTTCCTAGATTAAGTTCACTAATGAGAGAACCAAAAAAGCTATGCTAAGCAACAAGGAGAAAGATGGATGATGTACTGATGCTTCTTTTTGTCTTTTTCTTAATTTTATTTTGTGGTGAATAATTAGTGACTGTATTTTGGTATTTTACTTTTTTACATGAAATTTTCGAGATCAAACCTCTCCCATGCAATCTGCCCACTCCACCCCAGTAAGCAGATCTTGTCATACCTTCAGAATTTGCATTGACTGATAGGCTGAATGAAAATTGTTGGTACATTTTAATTAATTAATAATCTGACTTCTATAATTAATATATAAAATATACATATAAATTAATATTTTAAATTAATTTACAATATTTATCGATAGAAAATAGACTCTAAGAGGTAAATTAAGAAAATAATTAATTTTTATTAAATGAAAATGGTTTTCTTATTGTTTTTCTAGCTACACAATATTTAAAAGTAGACAAATCTATTTTTTCAATATTTTTCAATAAGTTTTTTGATGAGAATCAGCTAACTATATCAAATGATCCATTATAATTGCTAATTGGATCAATTATAAAGTTAATGACTAAAAAGATTAAAGAGATATTCAATATGTTAATTTATAATATATGAGCTAAGGAAAGCTTCAAGACTTTTATAAGTGATGTTAAATCTTAATTAATTAGATTCATTCAAAGGTAGGGGCTAATACATGATCCTAAGACATTTGACAATTTGGATAGCAATAGGGAGCATGACAACTTGTGTTTAGGATATTTTACAAGGATACATAGAAAACAACTTCGGAGTTAATTATTTTGCAAAGTTTTCATATGTGCTAAGAAACCAAAGTCGACAACTTTTGTTAATTAGCAAAGAGACAAGTAAATAATTCTTTCTTTTATTTCAAGGATGTCTACGTTGGCTACACATCCTAATTCACTAAGGGATGCAAAAGTCGACTACATTTTCTATTTAAACAAGGCTAATTGTTTTGGCCTTATTTTAGGAATTTCAACAATTTCTACATTGATACTATAAAAGTAAAAGAAAGTAAAACTTGTTATTATTGAGTTTACTAAGTATTCTATTATTTGGTGGGATCAAATTGTTTTAGGTAAAGGAAGGAATAGAGAGAGACCTATAGATTTGAGATAAATTGAAAGCAATCATGAGAAAGAGATTTGTTCTTGGAAATTATTACAAAGAACTATTTCAAATATTATAGAGTTTGACTCAAAGGTCTAAGAGTATGGAGGATTACCATAAGAATATAGAGATTTTCATAATTAAAGCTAATGTTATGGAGGATATAGAGTCTACAATGGCAAGGTTTTTTAATGGTTTAAATAAAGAGATAACTAATATGGTTGATTTGCAACAACATATTGAAATAAATGATATGGTTCATATGGATACCAAAGTAAAGAGACAATTGAAAATAAAGGATAGTATATGCCAATAAGTAATTTAAGTTTTTTTTTTATTTAAAGGGTGAATTATAAAAAAGAAGAGGTTGCCCTATTAAAGTCGAATACCATGGGAAACTAAATTGAAAACCATAAAGAAATATTTAGTCACTATTGCCTAAGGTAAATCCAAAACTCTAACTAATCATAACTACGATATTAAATATTTTAGGTGTTTGGAGAATGGGCATATAGCTTCACAATGTTTTAAAAAAGGGGTTATGATTATGAGAGAGCATAGGAGATTAAATCCAAAAGTGATAAATTGGAACAGGATGAGATGCCACCACTTAAAGATGATGATGTGGAGCAACCAACCATCTTCCATACTAGATGCCAAATAAGTAACAAGGTATGTAGTATGATTATTGATAGTAATAGTTGTGTTATTATTGCTAGTGCTATTCTTGTTAGAAGATTGAATCTGAACAATATTGAGCATGAATAACCTTATAAACTTTAATGTTTAAATGAATATGATGAAATAAGAGTTGTTAAATAGGTTTTGATTTCTTTTTTGGTTGGAAAGTATAAGGATGAGGTAATGTGTGATGTAGTTACTATGAATGTTACTCATTTACTTATGGGGGTGTCCTTGGCAATTTGATAGGAAGGTCAGGCATGATAGATTTAAGAACATATATTGTCTTGAAAAGGATTGGAAAACTTTGAAACTTATACTATTGTTACCTAAACAAGTTTATGAAGATCAATCGAGATTGAAAAAATAAAGTCAAAAGTTCAAAGCAACCATGTGAGGATGTGAGGAAGAGTGAAAATAATAAGAGCCTTTTTATTTAAATAAAATCAGTGTGTTTACTTGAGAGCAACTTTTATCTCTTTGTTTATAAAAAAATTAAATCAAACTTATCAAAGTATAATTGACTTTGTGGTGTTCTTCCTATACTTGTGGTTATGGTTTCATATAATTAACAAATCCAAGTTCATTCCAATAATTTAGGTTCTTTGATTTAGGTAATCTTTCGATCAAGGTTATTTTCACAATCTGATTTTTAGCTTTCCGGGTTTTTCATCTACTTTGTTGTTGGTTCAAGTGTCTTTACTCTATGGGTTCGCATCAGTTGATATCAAAACAAAACTCTAAAATCAAGTTATATCCCTTTATCTTTTAGTTTCCGTGTTATTTCATCGTTGTTGTAATTCCATACAAACTTAAGGCATAGTATAAAAAAGAGAATATTATTTGCAATATGATTGTTTATACTTAAAAAAAAAGAGGGATAAAAAACTAGGGTAAGCCACAAATTAAGGTTTTCATCAAATCTAAAAAATTTGATTCTTGTGATATGTTAGTGTCATATCTTGATTTTAGGTTATTTAGGTATGTTTTGTTGGGTTATTTTTGAAAAAGTTCTAAAAGCATTTTGCATCAATATTCTATTTCTTAATAGTTTTGGCTAATTTGTTTTTAAATAAGAAATGAATTGATTATATATCAATAAAACTTATGTGTGAAAGTTTGCTTATACTCTTGATTTTTCATAGAATTACCCTGATTTATCGAAGAATTAACCAAGTTCTGTGACATCTTTTATACTTTTATTTGTGTTTCGAATATAGGCATTAGGTTAGGGTTAGTTACTTATATACATATAGATTGACATCCACTCTCTCTTTCCTCTCTCTTTCTCTCTCTCTCTCACACGCGCGCGCGCGCGCGCACACACACCTATATATATATATATAATTGCCAATAAAAGGCAAATTGTTTTTTTCTCGAGTTTATGTATGTAGCAGGGCACTCAACATAATGACATTAATGCATAATAAATGTAGAAATAGAAATTTCATCTGTTTGAAAAAGATTAAAATATATATATATAGTAAGGAAAAAACATATTAACATACCTCAGGAAACTTGTATCACTAGTCTAAGTATAATAACATCAAATAATAAAGAATCATGCTTGTTATTTATTGTCCTAAGTGTATCTTGTTTGTAGAAATGATTCTTTTGAAAATTAACATATAGTTTTCTTTTGAGAGTCCCTTTTTCTATTTATCTTTTCTCCATACCTTTTTCTTATTTTGTTTTCTTTGTAATGCATGTTATTGTTAACAAATATATTTATAAGGATGAAGAATTACAACCTTTAGCTATTATTGTCAGGATAGATATAACTCTTTATCTTTTTCCTTTATATTACCTTAGTAATATAAATAATATCAATATGAATTGGGTTAACCCATCATGGGTGACCCAAATTCATTTTTTCCTTCATCTCTCACTTACACATGATAGGGTTAACTCGCTCATTAATTATGCAACATTCGTACTTAACAAATAGGTTGTTTGATTAGAAACACTTTGAGAGCTTAATTTTTATACATATGTTAGGAATATATTGCTTTTTCAATAATAGAATATAAAGTAAATACAATATACAACACCCTAAATCATTTATCATATTTTTATCTCTCATGATCTCATACATTATACTTCTTGCATTCATAATTATATCTTATTACATAAACATAATTAGTCAACTAATGAATACAAGTTATTGATTCCCTTGACTTCTACTTATCTTGTTTTTCTAGTAATATCCTTGTAGATCGAATTATTCATAATAATCTGACAATATACTGAGATAGCAAACATCAAATCTAAGTTTTAAGAAACAAATAAGAGTTATAAGGGCACAAGCAAAGATTACTAATATATAAATGAATTGTATCATGATGATGTTAATTTTTGCACCATATATGAGGCCTGTGAAGTTTTGGCTAAAGAGAAGTTTTTTAGGCATCGTGGATTTTTGTTTAAGGAAAATAAACTATGTGTGCCTAATTGTTTTATACGTGAATTGCTTATAAGGGAAGCTTATGGAGGGTGATTAATAGGGCATTTTGGAATTGCTAAAACTTTAGATGTATTGTATGAATATTTTTTTAATCTAATATGAAAAGAGATTTGCAAAGAATATATGATAAATGCATTACATGTAAGCAAGCTAAGTCTAGGGTCATGCATAATGGTTTACATACACCTTTACCTATACCTAAGGAACGTTGGGTTAATATTTCTATGAATTTTGTTTTAGGGTTGCCTAGGTTAAAGAATGGTAAGGATTCAATTTTTGTAGTTGTTTATAGGTTTTCTAATATGGTTCATCTTATATCTTGTAATAAACTCAATGATAAATAAAACATAACGAATCTTTTCTTTAAGGAAATTGTTCGACTATATAGTGTTCCTAGAAGCATTATGTCAGATTGAGATGTTAAATTTTTAAGTTACTTTTGGAAGGTATTATAAAGAAAAATGGGTACTAAGTTGTTGTTTTCTACCACTTATCATCCACAAACTGATAGACAAATTGAAGTAATGAATAAGACTTTAACTCAATTATAAAGATTTGTTATCTAAAAGAACTCAAAAAATTAGGAATTGTCTGTCATTTATTGAATTGGCATATAATCATAGTCTGCATTCTATTATTGAATTTTCATCATTTAAGATTATTTATGGCTTTAATCCTTTAACACCATTAAATTTGATTTATTTACCTGTTGATGAAAGGGTTTGTCTTAATGGTAATAGAAAAGCATAAGTGGTGAAAGATTTGCATGCTAAGGTACGACAACACATAGAGAAGAAGAATGAACAATATGCATATAAAACCAATAAAGAAAGGAAATTGGTGAGAATTGAACCAGGAATTGAACCAGAAGATCAATTATAATGCTTATGAAATGGATCTTTTAAGTGGATATGTAGCTAGTGCTACTTTAATATATTCAATCTATCTATGATTGATATAGGTGATTATTCGAATCTTTTTAAAGATAGAGGGGATGATGCAATTCAACCCACACTAAAGGATCTATTATTAGTTCTAGTAGACTCAATCAATAGGGCTAGGGTAAAGAATTTCAAGGAAGCATTTAATGAGATTTTGCAAGACACATAAGCCAAGGTGAACTACAAAAGAGCAATAACCTAACAAGAACAAGCCTTAATAAATTTGATTCAAATTCAAGATGGGATTGAGGACTATGGATTTCAGCAAGAAAGTAATTCAGTAACACTGAGATTGTTTTGTCAAGTATTTTGTGTTTCCTAATCCAAAAAGGAAATCATGAATTATTTGGACAAAGAATGTAACATCTTAGAATTTTCCACAATCACATATGTGAAAATTCAGGTAATTTTTTTTTAATAGTTTTCACATAAAAGTCTATCAAAATTTTGGCAGAGTCTTCCTTATACTAGGAGGTCTCAAATTATCAACATATAACCTGTTATAACATACATAACTCAAATATCCCATTTCTAGGAGGTTTCAAATTATCAACATATAACCTGTTATAACATACATAACTCAAATATCCCATTTCTCATAACTCAATCACGACCAAATCATTCTAGATCTTAATCCCACAACATCATCATTATCACAACCATAATATTTATAACATACATCGAACAATAAATATCATTATAGAAGAATAAATGAGATAAACACGCATATATGAAACATGATTATATGAATTTCAGAGTTAAGTTCATCTATTCAAGTGTAAACATAAGTTAAACAAATTAAGTTATATAAATGTTTTAATATTACAAAATATAAGGATATACTCCTTAGAACTATATAACAAAAAGTGAACAAAAGCTAAGATTTACTCCTGTCGTGAATGCGATGGTCTTGAAACAAAATGCATATTATTGAAACATGAATATCACAATAAGTATAGTAACACAAATATCTAATAATTTAAAAAGGCAAACTTGTATTCATATTTTATACACTTCTCCCTTTTTGTTTTCATTGGAACTCTTTCTCATTCAACTACTAAAACTATTTCATCTTCCATCAAGATTCCATAAAATCAACCACAACTATTTCCGTCTAACACGTTGCTGATACCAATTTCATCGGTGTCATCATCACCCCGTAGATGTCGATGCATAACGATCCCTTCACTCGGGACCCTAATATACATTAAATGTATGTTCGTCGATGCTTGGTGATCCCTTACCTGGGATCCTAACATATATACTAAATATATGTTAGTTCATGCCCTATAGGCATCGATGCATGGTGATCCCCTTACCCATATCCTAATATACATTAAATGTATACTAGCCGATACATGGTGATCCCCTTAACCGAGATCCTAACATACACTAAATGTATGTCAATCCATGCCCCATAGGCATCAATGCATGGTGATCCCCTTACCCATGATCCTAACATACACTAAATATATGTTAGCTGATACATAGTGATCCCCTTACCCGAGATCCTAACATACACTAAATGTATGCTAGTCCATGCCCCATAGGCATCGAAGCATGCTGATCCCCTTACCCGGGATCCTAACATACACTAAATGTATACTAGTCCATGCCATATATCACAATTCTCACATTTTCTATGTCAATGATACTTCCATCACTTGACAATTCACACGAAAGACTATTCACCTTGAACATATATACATTTGGGATATTATCGGAAATAACAACATCATTAGGTAAACTTACATTCTTTCATATAATATCCAACATTCAATAATTCATATTTCACATTAATAACATATTAAATCATGGAATTTAACTAGAAAGCATATGTGCAGATCACCTACTACATTAGAAGCTCCTACTCGTGCTCCCCTATTGCTGCTGCTGTTGGTGCTGCATCACACCTGTTGTCCTTCCTGAAATCACAGGTATATCTCATAAATTATCCTCATTCAAGGATACATTTCATAATAACCATATTAACAACCAATATAGATCTTTCTTTTAATTATTCATTTATTTATATTTTACGTTTTTCTTATTTCACCTATTAATATTGTCATTCTTTGTTCGACTATAGTTATCATTACAAATTTCCATTTTGAACATGTCTCCTTTCTTTTGGAAGCCAAGATGTAATATCACATGTTCCCTGAAGGGAAAGGACCCAATTTTCACCCTTAACATGTCTAGATAGTCGTTTTAGAGACTTTCCAAACCTGCCAGCAGAGGATGTATTTTGACCTCTCCTCAGATTTCTGACTATATCTGGAGTTTTAGGACTCTGTTTGAAGCACAGTTTATCTTGTTGGAAAGTTAAAACACGGGGATACAAGTCCTTTGAAGGGACGAGAACCAAGTTCTACCCCCAAGACACACAAAATTACTCATCAACGAATCAGACATACTGCCATATAAGGTCTATCATGACCCAATCTTGGTTGGTGACCCATAACTAGAGTTCCATAGCTCCAAATTGAGTAAGACTAATTTCTTTAGTTAGTAAACATTAAAAATTACAATTCCTATGCAGGAACTAGATCCTAATTCCCTCATCCTTCTACTCAAATTCTCTCTGAAAGTCAGGAGATGAATCTGTCTAGATTTGTCAACCTTTCCATTTAAACACAACATCCACAATTCAACTTTCCCTCTTTTATCTCAACCCCTAGCCATATCACATACATATAAAAGTGTCAAAAATATCTTTTAAGAGCTAATTTACTCTATTTATTTCAATCTTCCCTCTTAACATAAAAAATCAAACACAATTAAACACAAGTCATCAAGCTAAATATGTCAAAATTAACATCCTTCTCCTTTGATGTATAATTGGCCGAAAGTATGGCCTTAAGGAACCAAGAGTTCTCTCATTCCTTTCATGCTAATTTCTTCGATTCACACACACTTTCACATAAAAAACAAATTATAATAAATTCAATAAGAAAACCATAATTTCCCCCTTTCCTTCTTTGCTCTTCATATGGCCCGGCTATGACTATAATTTGCCCCCCACCCCCTGGTGGCCGACTATGTACTAGAATTGCACCCACCCATGTGGTCAGCTTTTATATCAATCCAAGTTGTCCTTAGAATTTAGGATAACAAGCATAGTAACCTTATACAATTATTTTTTCCCGGCGACACTCATTACACAAACCGTCATGTTTAATCCTGTTTCCACTCTCAAATTTCTCATAATTTACTATTGTAAATCAACATACAACATAAACAAATAAAATTTCAAAATGTATTAAATTCTTCAAAATATTAAGAGATGAGGTGGTAAACACCTACCTGTTTCTCCTAGTGGTCCCGTTTTGCTAGCGTAGGGTCCTACAGTCGATGCTTCTCTTGCTCCACACAAGACCATCATTTAATATCATTCATTCCCTTTTCAATGTTTTCTTATCAACTAGCAAGCATCATTATATGATTTCATGCAAAATTTTCACATCTATATTAGATCATTATTTCATATTTACATAACCACCCGATAACTCGAATAATGCAAACTTTTCCAAGCTAATTTCTTAACCCAAACTAGTTTTTATCATGTTTAAAAAAATACAAAAATGAATATCGTAACTAGTTTATTATTATCCATCAGAGTTTGGCCAAAATATCAAAATCCTTCAACAATTATTTTGTTTAATTAATATCTATAATGCTAGGATTTAGATGTAGACTTTAATACTTGGGGTATAAAATTACACTGTAAAGTATACCCTCAAGTATTAAAGATACAAAGTGCAAAGTAAATGCGTTGTTAAAATTTAGACCTTAAAATGATTAGGATTTAAGTCGATAAGGTAGAGACTTCCTCACAAAGAGAAAATCTACTTTGAATCTTAGATGAGACCAACAAATATAAACTTGACATAGAAAAAAAAATCAAACAACAATGCAACTTACCTCATGTAGGGTTCATTGGGGTGATGTGTCTTCTCCTTGTACAACCAATCCCTTACATGGACTCTCGCAGACTATAGGTTTCCTAGTAACCTTAAATAGTAGGCGGTGATTTCTGAACCTTATAATTATAATTTTATGATTATATTCAAAACCTCTCTTCACACACATCTCAAAAAGCGAACCTGCCGCCATCGCACGACACCGTATGCGCTCCGTGACACCCTCAACTTAGTAAAACCTGTAGTTTTTTATATATATATATATAAAGAGGAGAGGGTAATTTACTAATTTGGTCTGAGAAAATTCCACATTGTCTGTCATTTATGCAGTAATTATAACAGTTAGAGTGTCCTTGGCTTTTCATATTATTTATAATGTTAAGAGTATTTTCAGATTATTTTAATTGTAAATTGAAACTAAATTTGTTTTCGATAATATTAAGATGCATCTCCACATTGATAAATTTTTCTACATGTTAACCTTAAGATTTAAACTTCTTTTTAAAAAAAGAAAAAAAAAGAAAAGAAAAGGCAATGCTCTGGATATCATTTTCATAATATGATTCGGTTTCTCGAGGCTCGGGAGACAGGGACTGCCCAACCCCCTTCATAATTGTCAATTCCGCATAGTAATGCCAGCAGCTATTAAAATAATAAATTTTATTACCGTATTCAAATTTAATGGTATAAATAAACTTTCGCATCTGATGTCTGAAATACAAAAATGTGCATGTGATGCTGTGCTTCAACATATCGGTTTTGGTATGCATTGCAGGCCAGCAAGTTAGATTACAAATGCAAGATGAGGAGCCACCACCAAAAGAGGTCTAAAGTGCAGTGGCTAATTAAGAGAAAAGAAAATCTAGTCCACCAGCTACCATGGTATGTGTACAAACATGGCTGCAAGAACACATCTGATATGATTAGTGAAGTGACCTAAATTACAAGTATTTTGACGTAAATTGAGATGGTGGCATTACAGGCGGTGGTGTTAGCGACACTTCAATTTGGGTGGAAGATTCTAATAGGATAATGCAAGATGGTTGAGCAGGCAACTAGCCATGATAGGAAATGAAAGGGGCATGGTTTGCTTTATGAATTAAATGGAGAGTGTGGATCTAACACTTTCTGGGGTCATTTTCATATTATAGGTGTTTCTTGATCCTGAAAAGGACGATTGGACCCACCCCAGCTGATAGGGGGGGCTTATGACATATTTTAGGGTTTGATAATAGTATCGATTTTTAATAAAGAAAACCTTATAGTTAGGCAATTGAATCCTTATCATTGGGTATATTAGCACCAAAGGTCCACCATCTATAATCAACCTAATTTTCTATTGATTCTGAGTTTTCAAAATAAAGGGACACATGTAAGTTTCTTAATGGTTTCAGTTTTAAAAAATAAAATTATTTTAAAATATATTAAAAATTAAAAACATTGTTAAAAAATCTTGGTCAAATCTTTATGTATCTATTGCTAGATATTATTTATTCCATTTTTTATTTGCATTAGAAAATATTTTAATTTGTTTTGAAAAGTAAAAAAATAGAGTACACCTTTTTTGTTGGTTTTTTTTCATTCATGCCAGATTCTTTTTAAGTTTTTATATTATTTTCAAAATCCAAAGAAAAACATTAGAAAAAAAAATTATGTAAAAATTATAAACCTCAACCACATAAAATCAAGACTTTCAAGTCTTGAACTTGCAAGTTAAGCCGGGTTGATTGGATCAATAACATATGTTTTTGTCTTAATATTTTTTTAAAAAATATATGTCGTCACAAAAATATTTTTAGTGAAAATATGATTTTATCAGTAGTCCGGGTTGTCTCTAAACCCTTTAAGTTGACCAAGTTACATTAGGTTAATCCCCACATGATTTAAATCTTTTTCTACTAAAAAAGATGTTAGTGACACCTAGATAATTTTTTACATTAAAAAAATTGATCTACCCCGCAATATAGTGTGAACAATCATCTAGTATAAACTAAAAGAGCAAGCAGTTTTACTGTGGTGAATTCACGGTTCATTTTCTCACATTTCACCATAGATTTCAATAGTAAATTTTTTGAAAATTCTAAATTTGATTCTTGAACTTTTTTTTTATGCACAATTGAATCCTTTTAAGCTCAGATTAGAGCCCAATTGCATATTTTTTTAGAGTAAGGGTTGAATTAAATGATAGGGGATTGAAGTGAAAAACACAAGTAAAATAGGTGGTGACTCTACAATTTATTTGCAAGGTCCATTTTATTTCCCCATTATTTTAAGCTATAAGGTAATCGGTCTCTATAATTTTTAAAAATTACATTTTGTTACCGATATTCATTTTCCTCTTCGTTTAGTCCTTTTTTTATGGAGGAGAGAGGGGGCCGCTAAATTTCAACTTAGAGAGAGAAAGTTGTTGTTGCGGAAAATTTTGGTCATCAAAATAATTAATTTTTGTGTCAAATGGTTTCATATTATGAGGAGAGTTAAGATTATGTGTTTTTGTACCTTGAAAACACCTAAAAACACATTTCGGTTGATTTTGTATTTTGGGGATTTTTTTGTTTTGTTTTTAGAGGCCATGAATTGATTTAACAAGGTTCATGTGGTGTTTCCTAGGTGTTTTAAGTCAAAAAGAGGTTGAAAACAGGTTTTTAGATTAAAAAAAAATTGAACCCTGTTTTTCCAACCATACTAGTGGCCAGACTTTGGTGAATTACAAATGATACATCTGTTTTTGGTCAAAACATTTGAGATTAACTAAAAATTTAAAGGCCCGTATGGGGCTTTTTATAGGTGGGCCAACGCTAGGCCTAACAGCACCTTCCCTCATTTATTTATTTTTAGGATTTAATTTTTTAATTAATACTTTTTTATATGTCTTTTGTAAAATAACTTCTATATTTTATGTTTTAATTAATACTTCTTTCTCTATGATTTTGTTTTGTCTTATTTAGCCTTTTTAAAATAACAATCATTGTTTAATTATGTTGGGTATGTTTAATTTTTAAAGGTTAGAATAATTCATTTATAATGTTTTTTTATATATTTTTTATATAATTTCAATATGTATTTTTTTATAATATTTTTAATATATACAATCTTGCATAATTTGTTTTTCTTTTATTTTATTCAATAAATTTTATGTGTGTCGATTTCTATTACAAATTGATTTTAATAAATAAAATCATTAAACACAACCAGGTAAAAGATTTGTGTTGTGATACTAAATATCTTAATCTACATTGATTTATCAAAAAAATTGAATTGTGTTTTTATTTATTGTTCATGACGTTTTTGTAAAATTTATTTACAAGATGGTTTGTGATTTATTTGATTGGTTGTGTGCATAATTTTTTATTTATATTTACTGTTTTTTTCATGTAAAAAAAAAGTTGAACAAATCTACATGTTCAAATTTTTATCATTGATTGGTGTTTTCAATTTGATTTTTATTCTTAATATTTCTTATTTTTTTATTAATTATTTTATAAAAAATTTATTATCTATAATTTCATCCTTTAATTTAAGTTGATTGTATATTGTTTTTATAAAACCAGCTTATTTAATTAATCAGACTATAATCTAATTTATTTGATTTATTTTTTTTCAAAATAAAATTATAACTTCCAAATATTTTAATAAAAAAAATAATATAGACCCGCAGTCGCGCCAGCCTATACTAAAAAATTTAAGCTTCCTTACCCGCCATAGCTAATAACACGTTGCTTTCTGTACTTGCCGTCCGGCCTATTGTCTTCATGGATTCAACTCAATCACATAAACTGTCGGCCGATGCCCCATGTGAGAAAAATAAAGCGAAAAGCACCAAAAGGTCTGCAATGGACTGCCAAAAGGTCGATGCGGAATTGAACAATCAAGTGTTAGGACTTAGGAGTGGTCCTTCAACTGTTCATGCCCTGGATAAGAGGCAAATGTGTTAAGAGGCAGAGAGGAGGTGGGGTGTGAGTTCGTCTCAGCCACGTCAAATCAACTGTGAGCGCAGGGCTAGTTCATTGTCATGTGGGATCATCCAAATTCATTTAAGCCTCAACATCACCCTGCTAACATTTTTGTTATGGCTATACAATGAAATTCTAGCACCAACCTCCAAGCTAATTGCACTTTTGAAGAGCAAAGAGCACATGTCCTTCCCAATACTCCACAGTTAATGCTGCCAAGTATCATGAAAGTTAAAGACTATTTGGGATTGACCTTCATCTAAGTTCATGACAATGAGATAAAAGAGTTTTTATAAATTTGCTAGCTTTTATAGAAGGTTTGTAGAGAGTTTTAATATTATTACAGCATCTTTAACTGAAATTGTGAGAAAGTCTGCTAGATTTAAATGAATTGATGAATATGATAAAACTTTTAATTTATTGAAAGATAAACTTTATTTAACATTTATTTTAGCTTTGCCAGACTTTATAAAAGCTTTTGAAGTTGAATGTGATGCTTCAAGTATATGTATAGAAGTTGTCTTAATGTAGAATAGGAGGCTCATTGCATATTTCAGCGAGCAACTTAATGGGGCAACCTTGAATTACCCTATATATGACAAAGAGCTTTATGCACTGGTAAAAACTTTAGAGACGTGGCAGCATTACCTGTGGCCCAAGGAGTTTGTGATACATTTAGATCATGAATCGTTGAAGCACTTAAAAGAGCAAGGTAAGTTGAATAGAAGACATGCCAAATGAGTTGAATTTATTGAAACCTTTCTGTATGTAATCAAGTATAAGCAAGGAAAAGAAAACATTGTGGTTGATGCACTTTCACGTATATGTTCTTTTATCTATTTTAGATGCTAGATTTCTAGGATTTCAACAAATAAAAGAATTGTACAAGGATGATAGTGATTTTGCTAATGTTTATAATGCTTGTGAAACTTCAGTTTTTGGAAAGTTCTATAGACTTGATGGGTATTTGTTTAAAGAGAATTGTTTGTGTGTTCCATTAAGTTCTATGTGTGAATTGCTTGTATGTGAAGCACATGGAGGCGGGTTGATAGGGCATTTTGGTGTTGTTAAGACTTTGAATTTGTTGCATGAGCATTTTTTTTTTGCCTAAAATGAAAAAGAATGTGTAACGCATATGTGATAAATGCATAACTTATAGGAAAGAAAAGTCTAGTACTCAACTATATGGCTTGTATACCTATTTGCTTGTACCTAAGGAACCATGGATAGACATTTTAATGGACTTTATCTTAGGTTTGCCTAGGTCAAAACGGGGTAGAAATTCAATATTTGAAGTTGTTGATAGGTTTTCAAAGATCGCACACTTTATTCCATGTCATAAAACTAATGATACAACTAACATTGTTGATTTGTTCTTTAGGGAAATAGTATAGTTTCATGGGGTCCCTAAAAGCATTGTTTCTGATAGAGATGTAAGTTCCTTAGCTATTTCTAGAAGGCGTTATAAGTGAAATTGGGTACTAACCTATTGTTTTCAACTACTTGTCACCTCCAAATAAATGGACAAACCGAAGTAGTTAATAAGACCTTACCATAACTTTTACGTGTTGTCATTCAAAAAAACTTAATTGTGTATGGATTTAAAGCTTTAACTCCCATGGATTTAACCCTTTAACTCCCATGGATTTGATTTCTTTGCCTATTGATGAAATGGTTAGTTTGGATGGTAATTGTAAAGCACAAGTGGTGAAGACACTCAATAAGAGTGCACAACAACAGGTTGAGAAGAAGAACCATGTGTACACAACTAAAGCCAATAAAGGGAGCAAACATTTTGTCTTTCAGCCCAGCGAATGAGTTTGGGTGCATATTTACAAGGAGAGATTTCCAGCCTATAGAAAATCTAAGCTACACCCACGAGGAGATGAACCATTTCAGATCCTTGAGAGGATCAATGATAGTACTTACAAAGTTTATTTGCCAAGTGAGTATAGTGTTAGTGTTACCTTTGATGTTTCTGATCTTACTATGTTTGATGCAGGTGATAATTCAAGGTTGAATCCTTTTGAAGAGATAGGGGATGATGAGGATCAGCCCAACACCAAGTTTAATCATGCCAAAGACCCATTGGAGGTGCCAAGTAATCCAATTACAAGAGCTAGGGCAAAGAAGCTTAAAGAGGCATTGAATAGGCTTGTTCAGAACATATAAAGAAAGATGGACCTAGAGGAGCTTGGGACACCTAGAGAGCATGAAGGACAACCTCTACCTCATCTAATCAAAGTCCAAAAAGAGTCCAATTCGTGTGTATCAAGGGGGTGATGCAAGGTTGTTAAAATCGCGAGTTGACTCTTAAAATCTTATGATTTTACAAGTCAACATGTATATAATGTGTCAAATCAGGTTAAAAATTGAAATTGGTCAAACTCGATCAAAATCAGTAAAATTGGACTGATTTTACGAGTTGACTGATTTCAAGTTTTAACCTGCAAAAGTTAAAAAATTTACTGTCTCCCTGTCCGAGTCCTCTGACACTCCACTACATAGTTCCCACTCCACAGTCTCCCCTTTCCCCGTTGCTCAAATCTCAAATTTTCAATCTTAGCAGACTAACACCAGCATTAGAGGATCTTGGGTATAGGAAAGCCTTATACTGTATTTTAGGTCAGGAAGGCATGATCGGAGGATCAAAACCATGGGAAGATAAAGGTAGATGGTGAGGAATCAAATGAGTAAAATAAAAGATAGGAATACTTATATAGAGAGAAATACTATGTTTTAGACTACATTTGTTAACTACAAAGAGAGACGACAAAGACTCAGAGAGAACTTGAAATACATGTCTTTCTTGGTGGGATATTTAGACATTATTTCTAGGACTTTTTACTAACATAAAAATGTGGAAGGTGAGGTGACATGAGATTAAATTGATGTCATTTTGTACATTTTTGTTCTTCTTGTCACGGGTTCACTGTATTGGTCTCTGTTAATTTTTTTTTGAAGTTGGTGATATACCTTAGAATGTTGTGTCATCTCACTAATTGCCTGCAATGTATTTCAAGACCTGTCATTTAGAAAATATTCTAAAACTCTATCAATAAAACATAGTTGTTCAATCTTATTTTTTTCCTTTTCGTATTTTTAAGTTATTTAAACCATATATGAATTTTCATTGCGTGTGGGTTTTCATTTCCAATAATATTGATGTCTAGATACAAATTATATTTGTGTCACACTCCTATCAAACCTTATTTACTTGACTTTTCCAGAAAATTAGTATTTTTGCATATGAGTTGCTTCACCGCGTGTTTAAGAGGTTCGCATCAACAAACAATATCAGCAACAACAAAAATGATTTGGGAATCAAGTTCAACAGTTAAACATACGACCATTTTACAAAATGCTCTCTCATCTTTCCCTGTTTATATCCATCCATGCCTGATCATTCTAGTTTATTTAGTGGACTAAAATATTTACAGTCTTTGGTGTAGATTTCCTCAAGCTGTTGCACAATGAATTTCGAGTCAGCAAAATAGGGCTCTTTCTTCCCCGAAGAGGCAAGAAGTTAGCAAGTTTCCTGTTAACATCGTTAATTGCCCAAATCTAGCCCAAGCAGACAGTTGAGACTCTTTCTCCTAATTAAGCGAGTACCTAGAAAGTTACAAGGATTACCTTTTCTATCAAACACATCAACTGACAGATGGCATCAACTGGCTGCTTCTTGTTATGCCCAGAAAAGTGCAGAATTGGAAGCCATCGTTCACAACAAAAAACATATCTTAAGAGATATCTGATTTTTCCACGAAAGGTGCGACACATACCAAATTATGGACCTACCACAAGATTATCTCCTGAAACTATCTTGCAAACATCAACCATTGGCAAATAATACCAGAAGTTTACTGGCGGCACAAACTGATAAATTTAATTTCACTTGATCTGTTTGATTAGACTCATGATTCAATTCCAGCCTATATATTTCAGTTCTAAAGCTCAACCATAGCACGAGTTCATACTCATCCACAGCCAAGCCTCCTTTCAACAAGCACTTCATCCTTCATCTTATAGCTTCTCTTTCTCTTGTAGCTCTTGAAACTCCCAAGAAAAAATATTTGAAAAGAATGGCAAATTCACGCATAGCAAAGTTCATCACAGAGGCTGCACCACCACAATACATTAATGTCATTAGACACAGAGCATCGAAGCTGCTGGATACAATTAGCGAAGAGGACAGAGATGTAGCTGCAAGTGATTCTTCTCCCATGTCACCAAATTCTTCCACCATTGTTACTACTAGTGCTACATATGTTGCTGCTGCTAATTCCACGTACTTTCCCAAAGGGATTCAAAGATCTTTTTCAACCTTTGAAAACTGAAAACACTTTCGAGAACTGTTTCATTACTTGTGAAAATATCGTGTTTTTTTTATTCTCTCCTTTATTTTGTTTTCTAGTTAATGAAACTGGGGATGGGATTGCTGCTATATATATTGTCCAAGATATTATAAGTTGTATTAGGCAACAGAGTGCCAGGAGGGTGTTGTAATTTCCATGTTGTACAAAGCTGTTAGTTGATGCTTGATATCGCTAGAAGTTTTTTTTTTTTTCTCTCTGTTAAGAATATATTTATCTTTTTGACTGTGGATTATGTGTATTGCAGAGGGTGCAGTATAGGAATCGAGAATCTCTGTAGATGGTTTAGAATTACAACAGGTCATGGAATACATTAAAAAGGATCTGAATACAACTAGTTAGGAACCAATACTTAGTTGAGTTGAATTGTTGAATCTCCATATATGAAGCTAAAAATTACTTCCAGACCATGGAGAGAAGAGGTGTCAACGAGAAAAGAAGACAGGGAAACTGCAAAATTGAATCTGTATGTATGGACTTCTCGTCATAAATTTGAATGTCAAAAGAGTTGGTGTATAGACGCTTTATGATTCAGAAAATTGAACTGACCTATGTACACGCAAACTTGGATAATACTTGATTATTCCTACATTAAATTCTTCTCTCCTCTCCTCAGTCTAGAAAATTTGAGACCAATTTTACGTTTTCTTGATGTTTCTTTCAGTTTCTCCAGTGCTGCATGTAAAAAGAAATCAAAAGCTCAGTGTTCTTTATACAACATGTCAAGACATTCTATTAAATATTCAAAGAATTTCATAGTCTCCCCGACTAGAGATGACACTAGCAACTTTTGAACAGGATCTCATCACAAAGATCTTTGTCGCCATATCCCATCTTTACGACCTCTTCCTTCCTCTACGGTAATAGTGAACAGAAATTGCAGAAGATTCTTAGAAAACCACTCCAAAATCATCATGAGTCCAATATCTTTGATACTTGCTACTAAAAGCTATCAAGACCAAAAGCAAATAATCATGACTGTCAAATATCTTTGATATTTATGATTTGGATAATTACTTTAAGATTGAGCTGTTATAAATTAGAAGTCGTTTAAATATTCAGTCTCTAACAATAATTTATACGAAGATTTTCTAAAAATCATTTTATTTTAATAATGTTCTCTACTTATTTTTTCACTATCTGCATGAAATAAGATATATAGCTTTTTATTTATAGTGAAACTTAAAAACCCAATAAATAAAAAATTATTAATTTGTCCTTTAAATAATATCATATATATTATTTTAGGCTAATTTTAGAAATTTATTTAATCAAGTTCCTACTTGATTTTTCTATGCCTAGCATTGTAATTCCCTGTATAAATTGCACTCTAGTCCTAAATTTCTAAAACTTATTTATAATCAAGTCATCCTTTATTGATTATCTCATTTTAATTTTCAACCAATGGTTCTTATATATATGACTCATTAGATTCCCTAATAAGTTGGCCCAAATATAAATCATAATTCTAAATAAAAAAAGATTAAATTAATTAATTTATTATCAATTCAACAATTGATTGATTTATATATGAAGATCAAGTACAACTTTTATCAACCTATTATGATCTTTCAAATATTAGAAAAATCATAAGTAGTTTGACTTAACCTTTCAGTGACTAGATTCTTAGTGTAATCATTATTCTTTCATCGATAATGTTTCGATTTAAACATTATAGCATAAAGTGTGTCTACTATATCAAATCATGTTTGAAACTCTTTTCAAGTCTCATTACACCTTACACAAGGTTTACAATCAATACTATTTGAGAACATATGAAACATTTTCTCTAATTCATCATGGGTGATAAATCCTTTCTTGATTACTTAAATACCTTCATATAGTTCATATTATATTCAATATATGCTTATTTATCACCCTTGATGAGGACAACGTGTAGCAGGATGCAAATATAATACTTTTCATATAAGATGACTTAATAACATCAAGTTTAAGGATCACTTACACAATTATCACATGAACTTTTTCATAGACACAAGTGATCTCTATGGGATTTTAATGTAAGTTAGTCTAGTGAACATGTCATCTGACAAACACCTACATAATAGTTCTAGATATCTCTCATATCTCAATTTATAAGAAAAACTGTTTCTTTTCATAAAGAAAATAATATGATATGTATCAGTCTTAACAACTTTAATTAATTATCTAGTCCTAATAGATTATTTACTAAGAAGATTTAGGAACAATTCTTTGATGCAATAGAAATTCTATAATTATAACAACTTTATAATTTCTTTTGCAAATCATTTTTATCTCACGGATTTTATCTTTACTCTAAAGTACTCATTAATCAAATATTTGATGAATATTAAAGATAAATTAATATTTATTAATAAATTAATATATATATATATATATATGAACAAAATCGATATCATGCATAACTAATTAATTAACTATAAGACATATACTTATATAATTCTCAATCTATTTTTTTTTTAATATATGCATCAAATTTTAAGTTCAAGTTTTTTTCTTTTTTTGCCTACATTTTTTCCCTCATGGTCACACAAATTTTGCTTCAATTTGATGCATAGGTTACTAATCTAATTGAACTCTATCCAAAAACATTTTTGGAAAGTATCTAAATTAATTATTTTGTTTTATTTGTTATTAGAATTGATTTGGGTCATTAATTTTTTTTAAAATAATACCCTCTCTTGAATAGCACCACGCCACTTTTTCAAGAATCAATCACATGAAAAATAAAGTAGGGAACTTACAAAACAAGAATAAGTGGAGGGAGAAGAAGAAAAATCCTAATCCATGGCATCCTGATTTCGTAGTCAAATTTATAATACATATATTATTATCCGTCTTATGAATCTTTTTCTTCATCCTTAAAAAGAAAGGCTCATAAGTATTACCAAAAATACTACATAACTATACAATCTTGATATTATCATTACAAATTATTATGTATTAATTTTACAAAGAAAAATAAAAACTCTCATGTTTTTGGTTTATATTTTCATTCATAGTGTACTGATTTTTATAGAAAATGATATCATTCTATAGAGAAGCTAATGGTTTCTGTTCAGGTTTTTTTTTTTAACAAATATCATTAATTAAAAAAATAAATCTTAAAATTAATGTAAAAATTAGTTTGGATGTGAAATTTTTAAAATCCTTTTTTTTTTTAATGAATGTTGGTGTCCGGGCTAGCTTGCATGTACCTCAATTAATCTCACGGACCCTGAAGTTAACGACCATATAAACCTTTAGTAACCATCATATTTATTAGGGGAGATAATTTTCGGTTCGATTTGGTTTTTATAAAAAAAAAGGTAATCAAACCGAAATTTTTTATTTTTTAAAAAAAAACCAAAATCTGTTCAAATCGACCGGTTCGGTTCGGTTTTTAGAATAAAAACCGGTTCAAACTAGTTTGGCTTGGTTTTTTCGGTTTGGCTTGGTTTTTTTTCCGGTTTAGCTCGTTTTTTTTTTGTTTTTTTTTGTTTGGGTTCGGTTCTGTTCGGTTTTTTTACTTTTAGTCTTATAAAACCAAAACCAAACTAAACTGGTCAGTTTTTTTAAAATTTTAATCGGTTTTTTTTCACGATTTGATTTTTTCAATTATTTTTTTCTAATTTCCTTAATTTTTTAATTTTTTTACTTTCCCTCTAAAATAACAAGCTGAAATTTTTAAAATCTTGATAAGACGACAGATGTTTGCGCTTTTCACTTTGGATCAAAGTCGTCTACGCTCACAAGATGTGCTGTGCTGCTTTATAATAATAAAAAAAAAAAATTTATCTATCAAAGACAGAGAGAGAGGGAGAGAGAGATAGAGTCGGGGTCCAATGGACGAAGAAGGAGAAAAACAAACTGTACCTCCTCTTCCTCCTTCCGCGGCCGCTGAAGAAACTAGGGCTCCGGAACTACAATCCGATCCTCCAACTCCATTCGATCCTAGTCGAAGTAAATTCCCTTTCTCTTCTCTTCTCTTCTATTGTATTGTCTTGTTTTTAAGGTTTTCTTTTTTGTCTATCTATCTGCCTGACTGATTAATTCACCTTGAGATAGTGATTGGTATTATTAAGAGGAAGGGGTTGATCAAAGAGCTGGCAGCGGTGTACCACGCTGAGTGCCTTTTTTATTGTCAGCAACTTTTGGATCTACAGAAAAATTGCCAAGAGGTCACTCCTTCCCTCCATCTAACTATTTTATTTTCTTATACTTGCTCAATTCAGTTCTTATCACTTAAGTGTTTGTCAAAAAAACTTACTTGCAGCCATTTGTTGAATTAAGAGCTGCTACTGCTGCTGATGATTCAAGAAAAGAAACAATGAGGCCCCCCAAACGCCTCAAGAAGTCCCGCTGATAAAATCATACTGTTTTGTTTTAATAGATCAACATTCTCTTGCTTGTTTTGTCTTTTGATGGATTACTCTAGGTTGGAAAGGTCACTGTCACTTTGTTTTCACCAAAACCATGTTCTCCACTTATTCAGTGTAGCTCCTGCTTGCAATGCCCTGTGTCCTCTGCCTGCAAGTCCACTATCTTGTAGAAAAAAAAAAACTCTTGTGGCTTCATTGTTTCTCTTCAAGTTTCACCTATTTTCAATGTTTCGATTATTTCCTATTTATCTTTTAGCTGCATCACTCGAGCTTGTCTGCCTAAAAACTGGGTTCTTGCACTTGTTACTGAGATCCAACCATCTCATACTACAAGTACATATGCTACTGCAATTGGTGCTGTGCTGTACATACAACTTTTTCAGTTTAACCGGCACCACTTTGGGTTCAGTCAATCACAAGTGAGGCACATGTATCTTTATAACCTGTACTGTTTGGTGGGAAAGTAGTGTAAATCTTTAACAAATGTTTTTCGTGCTGTGATCAATATGTTGTTATTGTCATCATAATACCCAACAAATACATTGGCTCTGATATATCCATTGCTCAGGACAAGAATGGTGCTATGCTAGTCTAGCATCTTAGATAATTTTGTTGCTGTAACCTTTTCTTATTTTGTGGGTTTTATGAATGATTAGTTACTTAATGGTAGAGCAGTGTTATTGTTGACTGATTTGTGGTTCCAATCGGTGCTTGGACTGGTGTTCTTTGATGCGAATTTGCAAACTCAGACTTGGTGTAAGTAAGGCATGTGTTGGTCACAGTTTTCTTGCCATGCTATTTCTGGCTATTCGTCAGTGTTAATGCAAGGAAACTGAAGGGCCAATTCTATACATATGAGAATCGTTCGGGCATCAGTAGCTTTTCTATTTTTATCTTCCTTTTTGAAATGTCAAACCGTTCAGTCAACAAGCCATCTTCTTATAATCAATGAATGGAGTTTTTGTCTTGATGATGATTTCTTTAAGAATCCATGATCAATTAGTTATCGAAAAAATGCATGACTGAGTAACTGTAAAAAAATGGATGCCTATGAGGAGTTGAGAACAAATATAAAATGATGTGGTTAAAGAAAATACACTAAAAATGAATGAATCCTCGTTAAATCAGTTATATATTTTATCTATTTTTGCGATGAAGGGGTGAAAATGGCTTGGCAAAAAGCCATGAAAAGTGTAAAGAAAAGCTGTGAGTTGCAGATGGCAAGGAGACAAGCTACTCCTCCCCTAAAAAAATAACAAAAACCCTTTACCTAAAAAGAAAATTTTAAAGAAATTAGGGTAAAAAGATAATTTACCTTGGAAGATTTCTCTCTAGGCTCCTCCAAAGTTCTATATATACCTAAAGAAGGATCACAAATAAATTAAAGATACCATAGCTTTCTGGACACAAATAAGCACATATGCATACACTAAATGCAAAAAAGACAACAAGATCTCAAAATTGCATAAAAATGGATGAAATACTTGCAGCATCAAGCAAAGAACTTTCCTGGTTACCATTCTCAAGCATAGAAGGCCTAGACAAAAGATCCTTCACCATACTCTTCATCAAACAATCCTTGACTTGTAGGCACTGAATTATTGGGAAAAATCTCATTAATTAACAACCATTGCTAGCAAATAAATTATTCCAAGTTCATCTAATTTAATGGAAACTGTAACCATGGTTGGCTAGCAACAATTGTCTTGTTCAAGAGAAAGCATTATTCTCAAGTTTATGCACTCCAAATAAAGAAAATTTAATGGAAGGAGATTATATGGGTCAGGGAATAATCTAGGTAAACCCTGGAAGATAAATAAAAAATGATTGTTAGATGGGAGGAGGTATAATGTAAATTTTTTTTGTATAATGTATCTCAATAAAAATCTAAAAATATCTTGAAGAAAAACCATAAAAATGATCAGACAACTAAGCCAACGAGATGGGGCCCGCATGCTTGGCATAATAAAAAGCCCCACTCACGTGGACCTAAAATGTCAAACTTGATATACATGGGCTTGCAAGACCAGATCCTCACAACTAGTTTTCTTGTTATTTTAGTGAGACGTATACAATATTTTATCTACCTTTTAAAAAAAAAATAAGTATAGATGATGCATCGCTTGACTATTCAGATTTTGATTATAAAAAAAGTGTTCAAAATTTGAGTTGGGGTTTCTTGGATTAAAAGAAGCTATTTTTTACTCATTTTCATCTAAAAAACACTTAATAAATATTTTTGAAACCTCAATAAACTAATTTCTCAACTCAAAACAACTCTAAATAAGATAAAAAGACATAAAAATAAATCATAAAAAAATCTCTTTACAATCATGATTTACTTTTATGGGAAATTCGGAAGCTAAAAGACATTTAAATAGCACTCTTCTTGTCAAAAGGAACACGTTGACCATAAATTTGGTTTTTTTTGTTCACAGAATCTAGTCAACTGACTATTTTTTCTTTCCTTCGTCATATTTTAATGATTATTTCTTTTTTTTCTCAAACTCATGAATTGAAATATAAACAAAATAAAATTTTTGGACCACGATGTAAAAGTTTCATATTATAGACCCAAATTGAAAAGGAATAGATTTTGGAGGCAAGAATTTTTAAAAAGGAGCCTTATGAATAGTTTAAAAAAGCCTATATTTTTATCTCATTGACAAATTTGGTCCTCACATTTTAAATTTTTTGTAAGCAATAAAATTGGTTTTTTTTTTGTTTTTTGCAAAATGGAATATCAACCCAATATCATGATATTTTTTTTACATGCAATAACCTTATAAAAAAAATTATTAAGTCTAATTCTCAATTAACACAATATAGAAAGATGAATTATTTTATATAAAAAATATTATATAACCAGAAAAAAAGTACTTTAAAAACAAAATAAAAGGAGAGAAAACACTACTCACATGCGAGAGGAGGAGGTATAGTATATTTTTCCCATCTCATTTAGATTTCCTTGTGATTGTAATTGTAATTGTTGATCCTACATATAAATGTAAATTATAAGAGAAATTAAGGAACACTGATGAACAAAGTTCTCACTGATGATTAAATCATTACTTTTTAACAAATGAAAACATCTCAAATATATATGATTGACTAGAAGATTTATTCATTTATTTTACCTAAAACTTTATAGATATAAAAATCCCATGTTTTTCCATTAATATATTATGACTTTAATGATATTCGAATATATCTGAACCAAATTTTAAATATATTTTTGTGCTAAGTATTGAAACAACTAAATAAATGCGTATATCTTAACAATATTTTTATTTTGTAGAACTTATCTATTGTTATTCAAGATTATTTATCAAAAATGTTCTTATTAGACTAAAATATTTTATTTAATTATATATGTTCTTTAAAATAAAGTGGAAGGATAATCCGATGATTTGGTTGTAGTTATCCAAAATCCGAATTGCAGCTATTAATTTTTTATTTGAATATGATAAACGTTACACCAAAAATGATAACCATGAATATGCATTATTATTCTTACTCTTTTACTTATTATTTATGTTAAAAACTTAACAATGAATTATAATTTAATCCCTGTATATTTTTTTACTTAAGCTATGTGTTAGTTCTTCTGATTTTAAAAATTATAAATTAACCATTTTATCATAGTCAATTATCAATTCATTTTTAGATTTTTAAATGCACTTTTGGTTTCTCTTTTGTATGAGGTGAGGATTTTAGAGATTTAAGTAGTAATAATAAATAATTTAGAAAAATAATAATTGTTGTTGTTACCCATTGTTTACCAAAAAAAATACAAAAATAAAATCCAAAATACAAGTGGTTACACATAAATAAATCTTAGAAGATTGCCCAAGTTGGTGGAGAATGACCAAAATGAAAAGTGGAAAATTTAGAGGACCAGAATGTACAAAGATTAACAAAATTAGTTGTCCAATTCTGATTGACAAAAGACTCATTCGGTGAAATTTTTTTTATTTAGGGTAAATAAATAAAAATTTGGAGGAGAAAGAAATCAAAGAGGATTTTAGAAGGCTTAATTGAGGAATTAATTATAAGAAAAATCAGTTTTTTGGAGTCAATTTGGATGTTAATTGAAAACATTGAAGTTTTAGGGATTGAAATTGAACTTTGAAAAGTTTAATTGGTCAAATAAAGGGCTTAATTGTAAAAAAAATAAAGTTTAATAACTAATTAGGGGTTTGATTGAAGAAATTCAAAATCAATGATCAAATCATAAAGGTGCGAGACTTCAAGGGCTGAAATTCACTAAATCAGAGGCCAAATTAAAAAAATTAAAAGTTTAATGATCAATTAAGAGTCCAAATACACAATTCAAATACCAAGGACCAAGATGAAAGTGACGCTAAACTTTTGGTTTAATAATTGAGTTTAGCAGGGGTGAAATTTCATGAAATTAAGAGTTTAGGAAGCAATTACGGGTGCAATTAAAATCAATTGGAAGAATAGGAACAAAAATGAAATCTGTCAAATCCCAAATTAAAAATCCTAATTTCTAGAGATTTAACCTAGATTACGCGTTGTTCACCCATTATTCATCTCTTTTCTTGGCAATTTTAAATGATTGAGTTGGCACATTCCAAAAGCTCGTTATAGAGTTCTAAACTTTCAAATGACACGGGATTTTTTTGCAAATGGAAGAAGAACATCCCCTCTACAATCTCATTTCCATGAAATTGGACGTTTACATCCCAATTATTCCATAAAAGTCTCCAACATCTTACCCCTAATTAGCTATCATTGCATTTCAGATTTTAGGTTGATCAAGTTGGCACCTTTAAGCGAATAAATATGGAGCTACAAAACTCTGAATAGAGCAAGGATAGATTCAAATGAAAGGTGTGCATCTCCTCTACCAGGTTCAAGTGGTCTTCGATAATGTTTACATTGAAGTTTCTCTAGCAAAACCTCGAAAGTTGTCAACCCAATCAATCTTTACTGAGATATCAATTTGTGCAAAACCACCTATCATTTTCATATGTTCACACTTAGAAACTCTCATAGGTTTCTTATCAAGGGCTATAAATATTTCATCCAAGATCAGAAGGTGAGAAATACATATCTTTGTCTACAAGAAAAAGAAAACCACCTAAGCAAAACCACCATCCTCAAAAACCATTGAACGATAAAGGTTCCAGTTGTCAATATTTGTCTAGAGCTCTCTTATTTTGATCAAAGGATTGAGTTTTCATTAATCTTTGAGGGAATCCACAAAAAATCTAGAAAAAACCCTATAAATACACCTAGAAATCAAAGAAAAAAAGAGAGGGGGAAGAAAGAAAAACATGAGGATATACTTTGTGAAAAACGAACCTAGTGTAAATGTTCAAAGACCAAACATAGAATGTTTAACAAGCTTTAGAAAGAATAGAAAGTGGAAGAGAAAGAAGGAAGAAAAATAGAAGGGAAGTAGCAACCTCTAGCCAACAAACTTAGAGAAGTTATAACCATGTGAAAACTCAAGGGTGGAGTCCATGTGACCTGCTCATTCATGCTTTTTCAATGTATAATATCATTTTTGAATTTTTTTGGTATTATTTTGTATTTTAACATTTATGTGGATTAATGAATGAAAATGTTGTTTTGATTGATTAATCTTGTTTTAAAGTTGTTAATATTATTGGGATATTTAAAAGGTGTTTATGTGTTTGGTTTTGATAAAGTATAGTAGTTTTGAAATCTGTTGAAGGTAATGGTAAGTGTTTGATGGCTTTTTCATAGTTGTTAATACATGTTCTTGATTGTTAAGTTTAGTATGGGTCTTAAGTGTTTAAAAAGCCAGTTTTGGATTGAGTTTTGATGTTTTTATTGACTGATAATAGGGTTGCAGTTTTAGAAGTTGAAATCTTATACATGTTCTTAATGATTCTAGGTTATTTGTTAGTGTGTTTTATTCAAACCTATTTGTTTATGATAATGTGGCTTGTTGGGGCTAAGAGAGTTTGGTTTAGAGACCTAAAATGTATTTTCTAAGCAACATGGGTTCATGTTTTTCATGTTCATTCGAAAAACATTGCCTTGAGTGCTAGTTTTATGTTTCATTTTGATTTGATTTTGGTTTCTGCAAATTTGTATATCATTATTAGTAAATAATCTAGGGTTTTCATGCATCAATAATATCTTTTTATGGGTTTTAATCTTAAGATTATGGTTTTGAATCAAAACCATTTTAACCAAAATCATGATTTTTTATCTACGCTTGATTGCGAACAAAACCTTGCTTTTTATTACTTTGAATCTGGTCTGGTTTGATATTTACGTTGCTGAGTTTGAGTTTGAATGTTTTTCATGTTCTTCATTTTCCTTGGTGCTTGATCTGGTTTTGTTAGAAAATTTTATGTTATTTGTGTTTTTTTTAGGTTTGATTTGGTTTCGGTTTAATCTCCATTATGGTTTAGTTTTTGTAGGGAATTCCGACCGGTGATGTACTGATATTTGCTCATAGGAGGTAAAGCACACTGACAGAATATTTAACGTGGTTCGGCAAACTGCCTACATCCACGAGAGAAGCCATTGCATTATATAGGGAGAGAATAAGATTTACAACAATAGAGGAGGAGGAATCATCCCCTCTTTGACAACTCTCAACCTCACTCTATTTCTCTCTTTTCAGTGCTGCAATGGCAGCTACTGCTGGCTGCCTTGGCAGCCCACTCTCTCCTACATTTCTCACATCTTTGGCTCTACACACTCTCTCAACTCTCTCATTTTGCTCTCTAAAGTATGCCTCTATTTATAGGCATCCATGGTGCTGCTCCACTTGTTCTTTTGTCAATAATGGTGGCTGTCAAACTTACCAAACTTTGACATTAGACAATGGTTGTTGGCTGCCACCAACAACCCACCATTGCAGCCATCTTCTTTGACAATGGCTGCCACATAATTGGCAATATTCCAACAATCACCCCCTTTGCCATTTATGTGGGCAATTGTTCTCTTGCTTCTTCAGCACACGCTTGCATCCTGCAGCTCTTCCAAGCTTACCATTCCGAGAGCATCTTTGGCCAAGTTTCCAAGTACTTGCCAAACCTTTCAATCACCAGAGTCATCCAAGCACCCCTTTGCTCACTCCAAAAGATCACTTCAACCAGATGATCTACCACATCACATCTGAAGAGTGTTAACTCTTGTCTCTGAAACAACATCCCCCTTCAAGCATATCAACCATGCTTGGCCCGGAATGATTTATCAAGCCTTACATCAAGGCTTACAACACCCCCTCAAACGGATATTTCCAAGTGCGACAGTCATTGAGTATTTCAATGTGATCACGAGCTCACCACTCTTCCAAGAGTCTACTCATCCTAGAGTTGCGTCTGCCCTCTGTTCCACCGTAGGAACCACGCCTTACTTCTCCGTGAGTCTTCCGCTCTTAGTCTCAAGAGTCTAGGTAGCTCTTCACCTTTAACCATGGGGACAGCCCATTAAAGGTTGATCCATTTCTATCTTCATACTCTGAGTATTACAGTGTCATTACTGAGCTCACCACCTTGATAAGAGTCAACTTGTTCCTGGAACCTGCGCATGCCCTTTGCTCCTTCATAGCAATCGCGTCTTAATGCTCCACAAGTCATCCACTTATTGTCCAAGGCAAATGTCTTCTAGCTCATTGATCTTTAGCATGGGGGCAATATCCATGAAAGTCAATCCTGTATTTGTCTCTATACTCATCATAGCCTCTTCATTGGCTATACACTTGTCCACTTATACCAGCCATCACATTGGCTCTGGGGCATTCTGTAATTGGGCTCCTATCATGGCCCTCACACCTTCTCCTGAGGTGTCTCCGCTTGTCGTCATGAGACGGTCTGAATTTGGACTCATATCATGGTCCTCACACCTTCTCCTGAGGTGTCTCCGCCTGTCGTCATGAGACGGTCTGAACTTGGACTCATATCATGGTCCTTACACCTTCTCCTGAGGTGTCTTCGCCTGTCGTCATGAGACGGTCTGAACATGGACTCATATCATGGTCCTCACACCTTCCATCCGAGGTGTCTCCGCCTGTCGTCATGAGGCGGTTTGTACTTGGGCTTTTTTCATGGCCCACACACCTTCTTGCCTGAGGTGTCTCCGCCTGTCATCATGAGACAGTCTGAACATGGACTCATATCATGGTCCTCACACCTTCTTGCCTGAGGTGTCTCCACTCGTCATCATGCGGCAATTTGTAATTGGGCTCGTTTTATGGCCCACACACCTTCTTGCCTGAGGTGTCTCCGCTCGTTGTCATGCGACGGCTTATACTTGGGCTCATATTTGTGGCCCACACACCTTCTTGCCTGAGGTGTCTCCGCTCATCGTCATGTGGCGGTCTGTATTTGGGCTCGTTTCATGGCCCACACACCTTCTGCCTGAGGCGTCTCCATCCGTCATGAAGCGATCACATCCTCCTTCATCGGGGATGTCTCCAGTGACTTTAAGATTCTCTACCACCATGTGGACTTGGGAGAGATCACTGCCACTGATCACATAGAAAGAGAGAGTTGTGGTGCACTCTTCGCAATCCTCCATCTTATTTTCTATGTTTGGAGCTTCTATGCCTTTCTGCTTGATAGCTCCACCCACACCAACTCTCTTTGGTGTCTTCGCCTTTCATCGGCGGTCGTACCCCCTTAATTAGGTGCTTCTGCAACAACTCGTCTTTCCATCCTTGCATGCATTGGAAAGGTCCTCGCTTGTTGCCTTTATCAAGAGCACAAGAGACTTCCTGTTGTACAAGTTTTTCACACAGTCTCTGCTCTGAGCTTCATCTGGGAACTCTTCTTCTCCTTGTATCTGTTGTCTCGTTACAGTACCTCGTTGGATCCTTCGAGTACTCCTGCACAATCTCCGTGTGCTTTCGTGCAATTTCGGTTCTCCAGATTTCTCCCTATTCTTTGCTTTTATGTTTGACAGCAGCTCATCCTGTCACAACATTTTTCCAAGTCAAAATAGGGTGCCAATCTTTATCCCTTGTTGTATTTCTCTTCCATTATCAGGGTCTTCATTAATTCTCCCTTCGAGAAATTACAGTCACCGAATCTAACTTCTTTGGAGAAATCACCACTCCATCAGATCCTTGAACATACGGAACCCAACTGTTCCTGTGTGTCGTCATCTTGCTAGTATTCAACAGTTTCATTACAAACTATTACATATACAAAAATAGTACTGTGTGGATGATCCTTCAACTAAGCAAGTTCCCAGGAAAGATTTGGAGGGGTCACACTGGTCCCGCTTAAAACCCAATCTCCTAGACATAACTTCTTAGAACGTATCTATCCACCGTACTGCCTTTTCGTATATACAACCATTTGCTAGCTTTGTTGCGGCTTTCCTTTACAAGTGATCTGGGGTATCCTGGTTTTATACCTGATTTCTCAACATCTGGCGAGACTACCGGTTCTTAGATTCGTCAAGATTGGTCTTCATCAATTTCCACTCTCCACCTCAAATTGTCCACATGATCGGGTGTCCAGAGTATCCCAATTTTGTCTTCCTTCAAGGCAATTAAACTCTCCCCACTTAGCAGTTCAGCACATGTAATTGGGCAAACATGTGCACTTTCTCCTTCTTCATCTCCATCGACCACCATGATGACCTTCAGATGCCTCTTCATCGGGCAATCTCTTTCAATAATTCACCACCACCATTTTCGGTCTCAATCTCAATGATCGGACCATACCATTGCATCCGGAACGATCAAATTAGCTGGAAACAAGTTTGAAATCATCCAAATCGCACTTCAGATGGCTAAGATTTGATCAAAACAATTCTGGCCTGATTAACGGCCCAGATTCAATCTCAGATCGGGTTGCATGTAGACTCTGCTGCACAGAATCTTCTCCCTCGGCTCGCGGCTCGGCTCGGCTCAAAAACGGCTCGGCTTACGGCTGATGACGTGGCAGGTGGGTCCATTATGCTGACGTGGCAGCTGACTAGGCACTGACATGGCATGCCTACTGTGCATGATGATGTCACAACTACGTCATGCTGACGTCATCTATATCCGGGTCAGTCACATGGGTCGGGTCATCTGGTATTCGGGTCGGGTCAACCCATCCGGGTGAAGAAGACGCGTGGCACGCGTGGGGCGCATCTGCCGGAGAGTGATGGAGAGTGCGGCCATGTCTAACGTCCGATTTTGACGCCGTTTTCACCAGTGGCTTCATCTTTTCCTCCTTTATACGATGGTATGGTCGAAACACAATTTTGACAACTTTCATTTTTGAGCAAAAATCAAACACCACTTCAAACCATATGCTCTGATACCAATTGTAGGGAATTCCAACCAGTGATGTACTGATATTTGCTCATAGGAGGTAAAGCACACTGACACAATATTTAACGTGGTTCGGCAAACTGCCTACATCCATGGGAGAAGCCATTGCATTATATAGGGAGAGAACAAGATTTACAACAATAGAGGAGGAATCATCCCCTCTTTGGCAACTCTCAACCTCACTCTATTTCTCTCTTTTCAGTGCTGCAATGGCAGCTACTGCTGGCTGCCTTGGCAACCCACTCTCTCCTACATTTCTCACATCTTTGGCTTTACACACTCTCTCAACTCTCTCATTTTGCTCTCTAATGTATGCCTCTATTTATAGGCATCCATGGTGCTGCTCCACTTGTTCTTTTGTCAATAATGGTGGCTGCCAAACTTACCAAACTTTGACATTAGACAATGGTTGTTGGCTGCCACCAACAACCCACCATTGCAGCCATCTTCTTTGACAATGGCAGCCACATAATTGGCAATATTCCAACAGTTTTTGGTTAAACCTTGGTTTTGAGTTTGAATGTTTTTCATATTCTTCATTTTCCTTGGTGCTTGATCTGGTTTTGTTAGGAAATTTTAAGTTATTTGTGTTTTTTTAGGTTTGATTTGGTTTCGGTTTAATCTCCATTATGGTTTAGTTTTTTGTTAAACCTTGGTTTTGGTTCGGTTCATGATTGAACCTTGACACAGCACCTACATGGACCCTTCCCATAAGAATTTGTCCAAGTACACAAGCTCATAATAATAAATTCAAAATGCTAAATTTAGTTATGGGAGTAAATCATTATTCCAAGTCATAGACATTTTATCAATTAAAAACTCATCAAAACCCTTAAACAATATCTAGATTACACAATACAGTAAGATATGCTAGAGATATTAATGTCTTTCTTGACAACAATCAATCTTTTACTTTTAAAATTTATGATAAAACTAGTATATTCAGATTTCTAATAATCCTAAAACCAAATAAATACATGTTAAATGAATCCTTTATCCGAATATTCCGCCACGCCGAGCGTACAAATGCCAAAATTGCTACGTAAGACTAACACAATGATTAAGTACAGACTTAATTAATTAATTATTTTCCTGAAAATAGAAGGATCAAGTAACAGAGAACACCAAACCCATAATAGCAAATCACAAAAGATGCCACCAAATCTTGTCAATAGATAATGAATGACTACACTAATGATTTATTGATGAAAGTGGCTTGTCAATTTAAGAAGTAGCTCGTTTTTTTCTAGAAGAGTAGACACGCGCTTATTGATGAGATGAGGAGGAAGAATTATTGTCTCTATGGCCTTAATATTTCAAAACTAAAGGCTATTCATTCATAAGAATAATAATGAGCAATACATTAAGCGTTGAAAAATTATTATGGAACATGGATTTATTGTATTATAAATTATATTGTAAACATAAAACGTTTATTTTAATGATACTGTAGCATCTAAGGGCGTTATCATTGTTATTTTTTAGTTAAAAAATATTACTAGAAGCGTTGTCTTTTCTGGTTTTTATGCCAAAAATTACTTGGTCTGACTTAGCAACTAGACTCATTGCTATTAGTTCTGGTTTAGAAATCGGATCCAAATCGCTTTGAAAAAGTATCGGGTTTGGTTTGACAGCCAGATTCAATATTATTGGGTCTGACTTGGAAGCTAGACCCAAACCACTTCAATACAAATACGAATGCTCTTTCAACAGTGGCATATGTCCCTAAAATTTTGAATTTTTCAAGAAAGTGACTACATGTATCGTATAAAGAAAAGGAAGTGATTAATGAAGAATAGTGGGAGAAGATTATTGGGCATGGCTTGACAGCCAGACCCAAGGCTCAACAGTCTTTTTTTTGTTTAAGATATTTGTAATCTCATTCTTTTAATTCAAATTAATATTTTATGATGTTTTTGTATTATTTTGATGTGATGATATAAAAAATAAAAAAATGTTATCTCAATATATTTTTTTAAAAATAATTGTTACGTAATAATATAATAACTACAATATTGATCCACACTCCGCAGCGGGACAATAAAATTTTGTTTTTCAAATGTAAAAATACTTGAGTTGGGTTAAAAGTACGGAATGTATTTGCACTATCATCATCTTCAAATAAAATATTTTCTACAATAGCATCATAAATAATATATAATAGAGCAACGCCCAATACATTGATAACTAATTTCTTTTCCTTTAATTTTTTTCCTTTTAAGATATTTCCAACTTTATTTTTTTCCTCTTTGAATTTTTTTCTTTTCCCTTATTTAATTGTTTTTGCATTTCAAAAATGCTTTCAAAAAAATTTGAATTTTTTTTTCTTTATTTCAAATTAATATTTTTTGATATTTTTGTATTATTTTGATGTGATGATATAAAAAATAAAAAATATTATCTCAATATATTTTTTTAAAAATAATTTTTACGTAATAATATAATAACTGGCATATTGGACCGCGTTCCGCGGCGGATCAATAACAAATTTTTTTTAACTGTAAAAATGCTTGAGTTGGGTTAAAAGCACGGAATATATTTACACCGCCTCCATCTCGAAATATAAAGTATTTTCTACAGTAGCACCATGAATAATGTATAACAGAGTAGTGCCCAATACACTGGCAACCAATTTCTTTTTCTTAAATTTTTTTCCTGTTAAGATATGTCCAATTTTATTTTTATTCCTCTTTAATTTTTTTTTTCTTTTCTCTTATTTAATTTTTTTCATATTGTAAAGAGAAAATAAATTGATGAGACTTTTTTTATATTGTATAAAAGTTGGGTGATGATAATTATTTTCATTTAAGATTCAGTTGACTTTTTTTTATTAAAGCATGTTTATTTTTGCGTTTCAAAAATGCTTTTAAAAAAATTTTAAATTTTTTTTCTTTATTTTAAATTAATTTTTTTGATATTTTTATATATTTTGATGTGATGATATAAAAAATAAAAAAAAATATTTTTTTAAAATAACAATTATGTTGGGTGTGACTTTCAAGCGAGACCCAAATCACTTACAAAAGTTGATGGGTCTGTCTTGACTGAAGTTGATGGGTCTGGCTTGACAGTCAGACCCACAACACTATTAGATATAGCTTGAAAGTCAATCTCAAATCGCTTCAACACTAATATGAATGCTTCTTTGGCAATGACATGTTCCCAAAACTTTAAATTTTTCAAAAAAAGTGACTACATGTCTTATATAAAGAAGAGGCAGTGATCAGCGACAAATAGTGAGAGAAGATTATTGGCTCTGACTTTACAATTAAACGCAATATATTTTTAATATTTTTATATTATTTTAATATGAATATAAATATAAAAGGTTAATTTAAAAATATTAAATCTAACTTTACAGCCAGATCCAAGACATTGGATTTTGCTCGGCCGGCAGACTCAAAAATATTGAACATGAATTATACACGTTAAACCTAATAGCCGTTGCGAAGCACGCTTTACATATTGAAACTGAAAATTATTATTAATTTGATGTGAAGCATAAAAATACTAATTTTGCTTTTAGAGACTGCTTCTCTTCAGCGTGGAAGAACCCATAGGTTCTCCGCCTTGCTTTCTCTGCTGGGATTGGTGGCCTTCTCTTTGGATATGACACAGGCAATTACTCTTTCTTTCTCATGCAGATAATTTCTGACATTAGAAAACAATTAATTTTGTTGGCGTGCCGGAGTTATATCCGGTGCTCTACTTTACATTAGAGATGACTTCAGGTCTGTTGACAGGGAGTCTCTGTTACACGTACTCATCTTTCTAATTAATTATTTTAACACTACTATATTAAAACAATTCAAAAATAAATTTTTTAAAACAATTTAATATCTGGACAGTTTAGTTACATAACAAAATCATGTCTTATATTTAAAATATATTTATATCTGGATAGTTTCGTTATGCAACAATTTGTGAAGAAAGAGAAAAAAAAATAAAGATATTTAAAGACACATCAAAATTAATCATATTATCAATATCGTTGAAAAAATATCAATAAATAAATCTGAAAACACTAAAAAAAATCACAAACATTAAACAAAATGGGCCACACAAACCGTTTAAAGATGGCAGGGCTCACTTGTCTTTAAACTGCTCATATGATCCACTCTAGTTATTGTTGGTGACCTTACTTGATGTCGTTAGAGTCATCTTGTCGATATCTTTACAACAATATTGATAATGTTATTATTAAAGTTTTGGTGTGCCTCCAAGACTTTTTCTTTCTTTTCTTTACTAATTAAATCTTATATCTTTTAAATTATAAAATTTAAAAGAATTATAGATAACTCGAAAATCACAAAAATTATCTGTAAATTTTTAAATTATATTAATTTTTTAAAATATTTGTTACATTATATTATTTTATCATTTATTTTTCATGCTACAGTCCAAAAATACTTCAAAAACTTATTAATGGGGTGGCTTTTAAGAAAGTGACTATCAATGCCCCTCCTACCTCGTTAATTCACCCTTCCTTTCTTTCTAACTAATGGAAGTTTTGCTCTTTTCATTCATTTGTACCCATGATTTATCATTCTTAAGCTAATTTCTGGCAGATATCTGTTTCCAGTAACTTAGCAACAACCCTATATACCGAGGTCTGAAGAATGTTTTAACAACTTGGAGATTCTTTACTTTGACGAAACAATAAAACCCATAATCAACCGTACTCAAAATTCGAGTTAATTAGATTATATCGAGTTAATTCTAATATGAATGTTTTAAAAAAATTCTACTAGAAATAACAGTAGCAACACACTTGGACCAATTATATATGGCGCATCCTGCCTGTAAATTATGACCCATAAATAGGAGAGCATTCTGAGTATGGCAGTTGCCGGAGCAATCATAGGAGCAGCAATTGGTGGATGGGCGAATGACCGATATGGGAGGAGAAGTGCAATCCTCATAGCAGATTTCCTATTCTTCACTGGAGCTGTTATCATGGCTTCTGCTCCTGGCCCAGCTCTTCTCATCATTGGTAGAGTTTTTGTTGGACTCGGTGTTGGAATGGCATCTATGACTGCCCCTCTCTACATTTAGGAGGCTTCTCCTGAAAAAATCCGAGGTGCCCTTGTCAGTACCAATGGATTTCTCATTACTGGCGGCCAGTTCCCCTCTTATCTCATCAACTTGGCCTTTACCAAGGTAAAGCTAAAACTGAAGCTCTGTGAATTTGCCCATTACCATGCAAGCTTATTTGAAGATGGTTTTATACCCAAGTTTGTAAGAGAGATTTTTCACTAGACAGGTTTATTTGATACTTACTTGTACATCACATGTTCTGTTTGGTAAATATGACAATGCTATAACTTGCCATGTGTTTTCTAGGCACCAGGAACGTGGCGGTGGATGCTTGGGATTGCAGGAGTTCCAGCTCTGCTGCAGTTCAGCCTAATGCTTCTTCTTCCAGAGTCCCCCCGCTGGCTATTTCACAAGGTTCTCCTCTTATTTTTCTCTAACATTTGCTTTCCTAATTCTTCGTAAGAAATTCTATTTTTCCTACCTCTAAGATTTTACATACTGCAGGGAAGAGAAGAAGAAGCCAAAGCCATCCTCAGGAAAATATATCCAGCTGATGACGTTGAAACAGAAATCCAGGATCTAAAGGAATCAATTGACAAAGAAATTCTGGAAGAAGGGGGTTCTGAGAAGATCAATCTCATCAAACTATTGCAAACCAAAACAGTGAGAAGAGGACTCATTGCGGGCGTTGGCTTTCAGGTTTTCCAGCAGTTTGTGGGCATTAATACAGTCATGTATTACAGTCCTGCCATAGTTCAGTTGGCTGGTTTTACTTCTAACCAAACTGCACTCCTCCTCTCACTTGTCACTACTGGGTTCAATGCCTTAGGCTCTATTGTGAGCATATACTTCATTGACAGGACAGGAAGGAAGAAACTCCTAATCATCAGTTTGTTTGGTGTCGTAATCTCTCTTGGACTTCTATCAGGAATTTTCCGTGAGACTACAACTCACTCACCGATCGTTATAGCAACTGAATCAAGCTTTGCTGCCTACACCTGCCAAGATTACAGTTCAGTCACAAATGCTGCTGGTTGGGACTACATGAAGTGTTTGAAGGCTTCACATCCAGATTGTGGGTTCTGTTCTTCAGCTTCTGATAAGGTACATTACACCTACCACTATATTAATCCTACCCATAGCATGGTTCTCATTAACCAGTAACCAGCTACACTGCAATAAAATCTCAATTCTAAAATACGGGATGTTCAAAAGCTAACAAAACGTTCAACAATTTGGACCTCCTTGATATTGAATCGCTAAGCTCACTAATAAAATGAAGCGACCGACATGAAACACGGTATCCTTCCCGCTACTGAAGAATGAGAAACAACTAGTGTCTGAGACATGGAAACAAAGAGAAATACTTTTGTCTCAACTAATTCAAAACCCTCCTTCTAAGAAATCCTGCCAGAGTAATCTATGATGATCATTGTTCTTCTATTGCAGCTACTGCCAGGATCATGTTTGATCTCAAATAGCACAGTGAAGGATCTTTGCCATAAGAGCCATAGGGAATGGTACACAAGAGGATGTCCAAGCAAATACGGATGGGTTGCACTAATTGGCCTGACACTCTACATCATTTTCTTCTCTCCAGGAATGGGTACTGTCCCATGGATTGTCAATTCTGAGATCTACCCTTTGAGGTTTAGACGGGTCTGTGGAGGAATAGCTGCCACTGCAAACTGGATCTCAAACCTCATCGTTGCCCAGTCCTTCCTGTCCTTAACACAAGCAATTGGGACATCCTGGACAGTCCTAATTTTCGGGATCATTTCTGTTGTGGCTTTGATCTTCGTCCTAATCTATGTGCCAGAAACAAAGGGGCTTCCAATCGAGGAAGTTGAGAAGATGTTGGAGCTTAGAACCCAGCACTACAAGTTCTGGGAGAAGAGTTCTGGCCCATTAGACAAGAGCCAAGAAATGTGAGGAGTGGAAGGATGACATCCGTTTGAAATTCGAATTAGGGCTTTCTTAGGGTATGCCTTGTTTACAATCTAGCAAGGCATATAACGTTTCTTACCAGTTGATGCCTTCATGAAAAAGGGGACAGTCCTCAATTTGTGTCAATAGTTCGAATGCTAATCAAGTCTTACTTCACACATTCTCTTTTCTTTTCACAAGGTTAAATGCCGCAGTCGATAAAATTCTATTGACAACATAAACACTCAAAATTACAGGATAGCTTATAATTTTTTTTTATTCTTTTCTTTTATAATATGATAGAAAATAATAATTATTCAAATATATCGATGACATCCGTAAAGCATACCGCATTTATTTCTTTTTATTATTTCTTATAAATGAAAATAAATTAAGGAGAAATCCTACCTGCTTGGCATACTGATCATGAATCACTCATGTCTTGAGATCTAACAGAAGCAATAACTCTTGTTATTAACCAAAATATTTCATTATCACATTTTATACCAACTCTTAGAATCGTCTAACACACTACTTAATTATTTCCATATAATTATCATATTTTTACACTAAATATACCAATAACATTTATTATTTCATTTTCCGCCTTATAAATCGGTTCAACTAACTTACCTTTTAATATCAAATTTTCAAGTGGAAAAGAATGGGAAGAATATTTGCTTGATTGTTCTCCCCTCCTTTCTTTTTCCCTTGTTTTTCCCAAATTCATCTTCTTCTCCTAAGTTTAATTCCTCTTAATCTAGTGGTTTTGGTGAGATTTTGTGGAATAAATTTAAAGAAAAACATAAAAATTTGCCCCTCTTCTATTTTTATTATTGTCGAGTGCACTTGGCTTCCTTAGCTAGCCAAGTGGATATTTATATCATGGGGAAAGTCTCCAAAATTACTATAATATCATTATAGTTTATTTTGGGAGTTTCTCGAGTATCTCGTTTCGGTCTTTTTTGATAATTAATCATACCCAAAAGTTTTAGTCCTTGGAACCCCAATTTTAATTATCTAGCATCACTCTTAATATTTATTTTGTTTTATTTCAGGGTTCTTACAATTATTATTATTTATACTATCGTTATTGTTGTTATTGTTGTTGTTATTGTTGTTGTTATCATCATCACTATCATTATCATTATTATTATCATAACAAACTATTATTATTACCACAATTATTAATAGTATTATTAGTATCATTATCATTATTACTATTATTTCTAATACCATTACCATTATCATCATCATCATCATCATCATCAGCAACACTATTATAATCATAATAAACTAATATCATTGTCACTATTATTACCATTATCATCACTATTAGTAGTGTCATTAATATTATTATTCGTATTATTATTATAATTACTAATATTATTATATCATTGTTGTTGTTGTTGTTGAAAAAACAAAAGCCATAAATTTGATTTGAATGATAAAATTAAAAATTAAAAACTATAAAAACTTTAACAAAAAGGTTAAGGAAAAAAACCAAGAAATCAAAAGAAGGACCAAATTTTAATATTTATTATTACTGAAAAAACAAAAATCACAAAATCGACTTGAAGGATAAAATTGAAAGCATAAAAACTTTGACAAAAGGGAAAAGGAACAAAATAAAAAATCAAAAGTAGAAGGACCAAACCGAAAAATATTATATATACAAATAAGAATTGAAGGATTAAATTGACAAATAATAAAACTTTAACAAAGGAAAAATAACAAAAATAAACAATCAAAACTAAAATGTCTGAATCTGGAAAAGCAATAAAAATAGGGACCATATTGCATCTCTCGTGTAGGAAAGAGAAATGGAGGGGAAAAGAAAGGGCAACTAGCAATAAACCGGTTACCTTTAGATAACATGCACCAACCATAAAGGAAGAGCACATAATGGAGAACAAAATGAGATGACATAAGAAAATTTTCAACCACCAGGAAGCGCCACACACGCTGCCTAAAATGTGCGGCGCCTCCCTGGCGTTGGCGCTCTATACTGCGCCAACAACTTTTTGAATTAAAAAATATTTATTAAATGTTAAATTAATTCATCACCCTTGACCAACCTAGTAATTATATATATATATATATATATATATATATATATATATATATATATATATATATATAAACCTTGAGGAAAAGACAGCAATACCCCTATATACACAACCTTTTTTTTACTCCAAAGACAATTGTGTAATTGTACTTATCCAACAATGTTAGCTTTTATTATTATTCTAGTGGTATTTTAGTTATTTTATTATGCATTAAAAGATGAATCAAGAAAAACACCCCTAAACAAATCAGTAATGACAAATGAACCATGTGAAAAGACCAAAACACTCCTAAATCAAAGAAAATGATTTTTTTAGCCAATGACATATACATCACTCCACTATTCAAATGAATAGTGAAGTGTGTCTATGGCTACAAGGAATTCACTTTCCCTTTTAGTATATTTTTGATTTTCATATGGACAACTCTTGACCTCGAAATGTTTTATGTGGTACTAGATCATGGGCTCATGCTCTAATGTAGATTGGATTAATTTTTTTTAAGGTAAAAAAATATCCAAGCATTCTCAACTTGTTTTATAATAAAAATGTTTATTGGTTGATATTTTCTTAAAATATTGATACAACGACATATTGGATGTCATTTAAAAAAAAATATTGAGACAACGACATATTAGATAGACTTGGATTAACTTGTCAAATCTGCAATCCAGTTCATAAAATCATGATAACCCAATAAAAAGCAAATCAAAATAAATTATAAAATTCAATTCCTAATCAACCTAATATTGAAGGTCGAAATTGAAAAAAATTAAATTAAAAAAGGACAAAAAATTCCAATTCATCTTAGATTAACCTACCAAACCCGCAACCCTAGTCATGAGATTGAGATAACTCTATAGAAAGCAAATTAAAAAAATATCATGAAGCCCAATTTCCAACCAACTCAATATTGAAAGATGTAATCGAGAAAAAAAATCAATTAAAAAACAACAAGAAAAAACAACCTAAATCAACTTAAGCTAACTTGTTAAACTCGTGACACATGTCATGAGAAGATAAAAATTTCATAAAAATAAAACAAAATAATAAATAAGCTCTATTTCCAATAGATACAGTGTTGAAGGTTGAAATTAAAAAAAAAAGCTAAATCTGTGAGACTGGGATAACTCCAAAGAAAGCAAATTGAAAAACAATGTGAAGCCTAATTCCTTAACAATCAAATATTAAAGAATGAAATTGAAAACAAAAACTAAAAAAAAAAGATTGAATTGTTGTAAGGTGAAATTGAAAAAAAAAACAATTAAAAAAAACCTAAAAAAATAAATTGAGTCAACCTGTATCAACTCATAAAACTCGCAACCTGAATCATGAAATCAGGATAACCTTATAGAAAGCAAATCAAAAAATTTATGAAGCCCAATTAAAAAAGATGAAAAAAAATGAATAGATTCAACCTATTAAACTCGTGATCCGAATCATGAGATCATGATAACCTTATTGAAAGCAAATCAAAAGAAATTTTGAAGTTCAATTACCCCATGCTGGAGGATGAAATAAAAAAATCAACTAAAAAAAGCAGCAAAAAAATGATTGTAATCAATTCAAGTTAACTTGTTAAACTCGTTATCTAGGTTAGGAGACTGAAATAACTTCATAAAAAGAAAATAAAAGAAATCACAAAACTCCATTTCCAACATATCCAATATTAAAAGTTGAAATTGAGAAGAAAAAAAAAAACTAAATCCATAAGACTAGATAATTTTATAGAAAACAAATTGAAAAAAAAATATTATAAAGCCCAAATCCCAAATAATCTAATATTGAAGGAGGAAATTAAAGAAAAAAACTAAATAAAAATTGAGTTGTTAGAGAGTGAAATTGAAAAAAAATCAATTAAAAAAAGACCAAAAAAACCATGTCAATTTGGATCAATCTATCAACCTCGCGACTCAGATCATGAGACCGGAATAACCCCATGAAAAACAAATAAAAATATATGAAGCCTAATCAAAAATATATTCAATAAAAAAGGAATAAAAAATGAACATAGTCAAACTCTCAAAAAGCAAATAAAAAAATATGAAACCCAATTTCCAACCAATCCAATTTTAAAAGATGAAATGAAAAAGTTCAATTAGGAAAAACAACCTAAAAACCCCAATTTGAGAGTCAATGTTAGTTAACATGTTAAACTTGCAACCTTATTAATGAGATTAAGATAAATTTATAGAAATCAAATAAAAAAATTACAAAGCTTCACTTCCGAAAAATCTATTATTAAAGAATGAAATAAAAAATAAACTTCATAAGACAGGTATATAATCCAATAAAAAAAATATAAAGCACAATTCATACAATGAGACCGCAATCAAAGAAAAAATCATCATTTTGCCACATATTTGTTCGCATAGTATCCAGATGTTATGTCAAGTGAATAATGAGTAAGTTGTTGTAGTTTTATTCTATTTGTATGTTGTTTATATTGTTTCAATGTTGCTTGTATTAATTGATGGAATTATTTTTATTTTGCAGAGGGGAAAGCAAAACTAGCTTTTCCATAATTGGAGATGACCACTCCACAACCTCTAAACCCCTGACGAGCAAACCACATCTCCATACTTGTTAATGGCCAACCCTTTCCTGGTGATCAACCCTAATCTCCACACTTGTCAATGGCCAACCTATCCCCAGCGACCATGTTGATAGCAATGTCCAAACTTAATTTCGACACTTGTCAAGGGCTGAATTAAGAATATTGGAATTTTAGAGGACCAAACTTAATTTTTACGAATTAATTGATTGAAATCGATGGTAAAATGACAAAAAAAATTGGTCACGCAACTCACAATCAAGATTGAGATCTTATCCCGGAAAGCTTAAATAGATAGGAGTGTGACAAAATAAAAACCTACCCCAAGGCACCAACACTATTGGAATGAAATAGAATGACGCCATGAAGTCAGTTAATCTTTGATAAGTCAGATTCAGTTCATTCAAGAACTGAAGAATGCAAGAATCACTCTCATACGTTAAAACTGAAAAATTCAAAAGTAATATTCATCAATGGTTGCTAAAATTTTTGTTATATGTGTTTAAATAGTTCTTAAAAATTAACCCCAATGTATCTACCCTGGTGAACTGAACTGACCCATATACAAAACTGACCCAAAAACCCTAACCTGAAAAAACCTATAGCCTGATCCAAACAAGTATTTGATCCTAACTGAAAAATAAAGTATCAATTAACCCCAAACATGAAAGAAAATAATAAAAATAATTAATCTGTCATTAAACACCACCAGCCCTTCTTTCTTTGTGTAGTTAGGATGAATAAGGAATCCTTATAAGAAAAGGATTCTGAAACATTAATTAATCTTTGCCACACTTAGAGACTATATTGCAGCTCATTAAAGATTCTTGTGGAATTAGAAAATTCTCAAAACAAGCTCCTACATCCTTGTAGGAAAGGATCGTTGCCAAATAGGAAGTCCACAAGTTAAAGTGAAGTAAATAATAAAATTCATACAATATGTTCTGACCTATATCACAAGTCCTTCCTTAACTCCAATTCACCTGAAACTTTACCCTAACATAGACTAATACCTTTGGAATCTTCTGGTAAAGTTTCATCTCAATCAAATGGTTGGATTTAGAATTGTACTCAATAGCATAAAAAGGAATGGTAGAAAAGTTTACGCCAAAATCTGAATCTAACCTTGCTTGGGTCGTATCACAAGGCTGAACCGTATCAGCACCACAGAACTTATATGGGGAGGAAATTCTAACTACCACCTACGTACTTAATAAATTAGCCTATAAAAAGTTAGAAAAGACATCATATAAATTATGAAATGGTAAAAGACCTTATAAATACCTCAAAGTGTGAGGGTGTCTTGCAAAGGTAGTACCTGATCCTAAAAGGGTTAAGATGGGACATAGAGCTATGCATTTTATAATTATAGAATATGCATATAATAGCAATGCATATCAATTTCTTGTACACAAGTCAATTATTGACTATAGTAATCCTAATACTATTATGGAATTAAGGAATGCTACATTCTTTGAAGATGTATTTCCATGAAGGGAGTGATTAGTACTTAAAAGTGTATTTTTATCAAGATTTTATATCATCATATTGCACTTAAAGTATCATTAAATTCCCTAACTTAAGCATGTTTTATAAAAACAAGTCTGATAATATAAGATATCTTTAATTTATGGTAAATGCTCAATTAAAATGCAGGCATGTTTTACAATTCAAAGGATTGATTGATTTGTTTAACTATTAAAAGTGAAAAGATAAAGAGAGGACTAAACTTAAAGAAGAGATGTTGATTCAATTCAAACTGGAACACTATTCGGTTATTGAATCATACCTGGAGCTGTAAAACTTGGATTTAGGTCTGGTTTATATGGATGGAAAGTTAAGACAAAGGCTTAAAACTTTCATAAAAAGTCTAAGACTCAATTATGCCGTTTGGAAGTCCAAATCTTAGCATCAAAAAAGAAGTCGGAATATGTCCTCAGCCTAGACATTGTTCAGTGTTCAGCCTATATCTCGAGTTCTAGAAGTCCAAATGAGCTCATTCTTGTTTTGTTGGAAAGATAAGACAAATTCCTAGAATTTTTATAAGCCTATCTGTTCAAATTCTGATGTTAGTAATGATGTTTTGTTTAGACAAGAAGATAAGGATTGTTATCAAGTCAAGAGGTGGTCACCCACTCAATAATTAGTCATCAAATCAATAGTTCTAAATTTTAGCCTATAAAATGAAGCATTTGCCATGCATTTAGACATCTTGGTTTTAAGATCAAGATCTTGCTCTTGCTCTCTCTCTTTGTATTTTGTAATGTTCATGTTTTATTTTATGTTATATTAATATATTGTTTATACTTTTCATTTCATTTACTATACTTAGTTAACTTATATCTTATTTATGTTCTTATCTTATTTATTTATGTTTCTCTCTTTCATTATGTTTAGTTAAGTTTATTATGTCAAAGTGAAAAGGTTACACTAATGGTGTAAGAATAAGTATAGTGTAAACTCAACATGGACTTTAATGTTTGATACTAATATATTTTGTATTTGTTATCTTATTCACTCTTAATACTTTGCTTGTTAAATGGTTAATCTAGATTTATGTTGTATAACCCTTGGTACAACAAATACTTGATCCTTTCATAACCAACTGTATGGTATAACCGACACCTGTATTATGAAAGGAACTTGAATTGTTGCTAACATAAATTAACATCATGAATACCTGATAACATTTATAAGTATTAGCATTATTCAAATAAGATAACTATGTAATCATGTTAACAATTTATAATCCGATTGGAACCTCCCTTGTATGTATTTTCCAGTTGAGTAATAAAAAGAGTTTATACTATACTTCTTTGAAATACCATTAGTGGATCCTCTAACCTTGACAATTGTTTTATCCTTGTTTAATCCGTACATCAATATCCCATAAAATTCTCATAAACTCTTTGTTTTATTAAATATATATATTATTTGTAATTTATATAGTTCACCTCCTTATGGTTCGACCCTAGTCTTGCCGGGTTATTTATTAATTTGACACTCTTGCACTTGGGATAAGACATCAATCTTTTGATCGTGTCAGGAAGCACAAGAAAATCATTCACTTAAAAGAACGAATGAGGCTGGCTCAAGTAATCATCTTCATCATCAATCAGAAGATGACAAAATTGAGTTTAGAAAAAGTAAAAGAACAAAAACAACTAAAATATTTGGTCTTGATTTCTTAACATACCTGTTAGAAAATGGATCTCGAGCCTACTTCGAGGCAACGTCCTGTCCAGAAACTTCCTATTGAAAGAAGGCAATCAATAGTGAAATTGAATTCATTATGAATAAATACATTGAAACTATTGTAACTCATTCTTGGGTTCTTGCCTCAAATTTACCTTTTTCCTTTCAAAATAAAAATCAAAACAAAAGCAACAATAACAAGAAGACTGCCAACTTGGCAAAAGCAGGCTAAAGACGATTTCAAATATATAAAAAGATCAAGCTGTAATTTAGGATGGAATTATGAGCCTAGTCATACCCCCATTATACCTAAAACTAGAAAGACAATATATATTCAAGGTCGAATTAAATGATTATTGAACAGATCTACATAAATATTAAGTCCAACGACTTAATTAGATTTTAATAGGCCAATTCAATTTAATCATGGGTCAAATTAAAATTTAAATTATGTTTAAGAATTAATTTGGGTCAAATTAAAATATATAATTAGGTGTCAAGACTTAATTATACTTTTAAGGGGTCAAATTAATTTTATTAGGGACTTAATTGGTGAAATATTAAGCTTAGAAACTCAATTTGGGATTAATTGAGAAGATTAGAATTTTAGAGGACCAAACTTAATTTTTACAAAGTCATTTGATTGAAATCAAGGACAAAATTACAAGAAAAACAAAGTTTAAGTTCAATTAATGATTAAAATGAAGAGATTCATAACCAAGAATCTTTTTGAAAAGACATTAAACTTTGAAAACTCAATTCGTTTGAAAACAGGGGTGAAATTGAAGTAAATTGAAAGTTTAATGGCCAATTGAGAATCAATTTGAATAAATCCCAAACCAAAAACTAAAATGAGAAAGGAGCTGAAATTCAGAGTTGGTATTGAAGTTTGACAAGGGTAAAATCACATAAAATTAAAAGTTTAAGGTCAATTGGGGATGTGATTATAAGAAATAAAAAACCGAATGAATAAATTGAACTTTAGTCAAATCCCTAATTAAAACCCTAGGAAAATCAAAATAGCGTCGTTTCACTAAAACAAAATGATTTGTTTTGGTACAAAACGATGTCGTTTGGACCAGTACATAAACAAAAACAAAGAGAGGCCAGACAACTTGTCGTATGGCTACTGTTCATATCTTCTACAATTTATACCAGAAAGGCTGCTTGGGCGGCTTATTTTCCAAAGCATTTAATGCTTCGTCTCTCCACCAAATCAAACAAATCATACACCATTATGATGGCCTGACATTGTACTACACCCCAGCATAATTCATGTCAACTGATTACCCCTACAACTACCGCGACACTGCCCTAAATAGGCTAACCCGATCATCCTTTAGTAGCCGAATTTAGCAACTCATTATGACAACTTTGAGCCAATGGTTGAGATCTTTCCCGACTGAATCAAGGACCAAGATTGGTCCCCTATAAATACAAGTTCCTCTTCCACCCTTATAAATATGAGTAGATTTCACGTATTGAGGGGCAAGAGAGAAAAGTGCAAAGTGAGCAAAAAAACCATATTTTTCTTATAGCATTTTCAACATTATTTTCTCCTCGCCACCTCTGCAACCGTCTTCTTTGCCATCAATCCCAGCAGCTTCAGCCTTTACACCATGATCAATAGCGACCCAACACCCTTGTAACTCCATCTTCCCACTGGCAACAGGAATAACCATGCCAACACCTAATCTCTTCTTCCAACAACGCCAGCCCCTTCTGACCAGCCTCTTTGTTGTTAGCTTCTCCACCAATAGCTCCACCGTGAGCCACCACCAACAACCCATCCAGCCCAAGTAAGCTTCTTCGCTCTTCCTCCCCTGCATTTTTTTGCCTACATGCAGGACATGAATTAATTCACGTCCAATAATTGTTGGCTTTTTGCCAGCAGATGTAAGCTGGGCTCGGCCCATTTTAGCTCAACCCACATGGTTGGGCTGGGTCCAGCCTGCTTAAAAAAAAAGATAAAAAAAGAAAGGATTGTTTAGCCTACAGTCAGCTCAGCCCAACCCAATTCGACTAGGCCTCAGACTGGCTCTAGCCCAAATAGTAAAAAATTAATAATGATAATAAAAAAAATATTTTTTCAAAAGATCATTTTAAAATTATGTGTAGATCCGTCACGTATTTTTGTAACAATTTTATCTAATATCAAGCCGTAAACTTACTTGGTGTCAAAATATATGATTTTTTCAAAATATAAATTATTTTCAAATAAACAAAAAAGATTTTTTATTTTCATGCATACAGTCAAATCCTAAAGGTTTTCCATGCATATTTTTCTATATAAAAAAAAAGCAAAAGATAAAATCACATTTTTATCATGTTTTAAGATATGCAAAAATGGATATCATAACCAATTTATGATTATCCATTAGAGTTTGACCAAAATACCAAAAATCATATAATAATTAGTTTGTTTTTTGAAAAATCATATAATAATTAGTTTGTTTTTTGAAACGTTAGGAATTAGCTATATCTAAGAAATAAATAAGTTTAGGTCTAAGAACGATTAGGTTTAATCCAGTAAGATAGAGACTTACTCACGAAAGGAGATCTACCTTGGACTTTAGACGAGACCAACGGATAGAAACATGACTTAGAAACATAATAGATAAGCAATGCAGCTTACCATAGGTAGGGTTTATTAGAGATTATATGTCTTCCCCTTGCACAACTAGTCCCCTTACCTAAATTCTCGTAGACCATTAGGTTTCCTAGTGACCATAATATTAGGGGGCGACTCCTGAACTCTATAATCATAACCTTATGATTAAACCCCTCTCTTAACTTTCAGGAGGCAATTCTTTCATTTGATGTCATGCTTGTCACAACAGAAACTAGTGGATCTTTCTTTCAGAATTAAAACTTTAGGTCATAAGTGGATCTTTAAAAGAAAGATGTAAGCTAGTGAAATTATTGACAAATATAAATTTGGATTATTGTTAAAGGTTTTAGACAATAAGAAGGTTTGGACTATTGACACATATTCACTTGTTTTAAGAATAATTTTTATACAAATGTGAACAATCATTGCGGTTATTAACAAGCTCGAAATACTTCAAATGGATGTAAAAATAGCTTTCTTAAATAGTGACCTTGATGGAGAGGTTTACATGAAACAACCTGAGAGGTTTGTTATCAAAAGACAAGAAAAGAAAGTTTGTAAGCTTGTCAAATCATTGTATGGTTGAAACAAGCACCTAAATAATGGAAAGAAAATATTAACAAGGTTATGTTGTCAAATGAGTCTAAAATCAACAAAGTTGAAAAATATATTTATATGGAAAACACAGATAAAGGTTATGGCATTATATGCCTTTATATAGATAATATGTTTATTTTGGATAGTAATGACCACATGGTCAAGTTTATTAAGAAAATGTCAACTAACAAGTTTGACATGTAAACTCATGGCTTTAAATTGTAAGAACTTGCTAAAAACATTTAAAATGAGTTTAAATAAGGGTGAACTAAACTAAACGGTTAAGAACCCGCGGGGTAAGAAAATTATGAATTTATAACATGGTAAATCTTGACGGAAGGAAATAAATTAATAAAAATAAAATAAATAAGCTATTAAATAGAGGAAAAAGTCTTGGAAAGTTTTTGAGAAGTATCAGAAAAATTGATCATAATTCAATATGTGAAGATAATGGGGATCGAGGAAAATTACCAAAAATAACAATAAATTGTTAAGTGATAGCATTTTTTTAAATAAGAGCGAAACAGCTCTTCTGTCTTTACATATATTGGATGGCGTCATTAATGGCCAAGAGAGATTGAAATTTATCTTCCTTCCTATTTTGAGTGATTTGCTTTCTAAAATTAGTGCATTTAGGGTGTGAGGAGTGGATTATAAGAAAGAAAAACTAGTAATGAAGGATTTGCGGGAGAGTTTGATAAAGAGAGAGAGAGTTGGAAATTTGAGAGAAAACAAAGGATTTAGAAAGGAAAAGAAGTGAAGGAGGAGAAACTTGCAAAGAAAACCATACCATTAAGTTCAATTTAGGATTCTTTAATAAAACTTGGGGAAAATGTGTTTGATTGAAGAATTGTTATAATGACATGAGATACATGTTACCAAGAGTATGAACTAGTTAAAATTGAAGAAAAATCAAGAGGTAACAATAAGTCTTAGGGTCGGCCATGTTGAATGTGCTGGGGAAAATCAAGAGGTGGCAAGAATTTATTGTGAATTAAGTGTTGGTATTAATCTTATAATTTATGTTATAAATATGTTAAGGAAAATGATTTACATGTTATGAAAATAGTGAGAGGTGTTGAATTCATATGTAAATGTGATAATTAGAGTTTGTTTTGAGTGTTTGGCATGTAAAGAAAGAAGTGTGGAATATAATTTTGAATACTAGCAAAATTCTTCAAAGTATTGAATTTGACTATGGATTGTGATAGTTATTGGATTGTGAAATTTCATAAATTCTATAATATTTTGAGTTTAGTAAAGGGCTAAGAAAGAGTGAAATGATTAAGTATTAAATGGAAAGTTGTTAATATGAATATGGATTAGTGAATTTGAGAGACATATTGATTAATGTTGTATCTCCTTTTAAATTAAGAGAGGCACCAGGAGTTGGGTCTACAGGAGAAGCAGGTAGGTGCCCTGCACCTTGAATTTTTTTAAATTAAGCATGTTTTATTTATAATGTTTTCTTGATTGTTGTACTATTGCTAAATTTTGGGTTGAATTAACAATAGTGGTGTTAAGTCTAGTCTTCAGCCCTATGAAGTTATTCTCATTCAATGTCAAGCTCAGTTATTTTCATGTTCATTTGCACATCGAATCCGTTAACGTGATCTTGTCATTCCTTGAACTTTTGTCTCAACTAACTCAGCTCTCCATCAGCCTCTAAGTACTACTCTTTTAGCTTCTTCAATTCTTACTTCTAGATTTCTAGCTCGGACTATACTATGGAGACCTATTCTTCTATGGAATTTGCTCTATCTTAATACTCCCTCATATCTTATTCAGTTGTCTTTCTAGCTTCTCTTTCATCACCAAATTATGCTTTGTACTAAGCTTTTAAGCTTCTTTCTTCCTCAATGATGAGATTGACCAACCTATTCTTTTCTTTCTCATCTTCCAACCTCCTTTTATTATTATTCTTTTCTTTCTTTAAAGAAGCTATAAATTCTTTATCGGCATGAGCTTTGCGTTTGGAAGTCCTTTTTAAAGTAACCAACTTTTTTTCTAACATTAAATGCTTGTTCACCAAATCGTTATACTTGGCCACTCTTTCCTTTAACTACTCTTGGATTCCCTGTGCAATTTCCTTAGACTTCCTAACCATGTCCTCCCATTTACTAATCATCTCTTGATCATTTTTTCCTCATTCCGAGTCTTGCATAAGTGTGGCTATCTATTCATCCTTTTCCCTCGACTATTGGTTCAAAAAGACTTTCATCTTTTCTTCTTCAAATAGCTGATTTTCTAAGAACTTTTGCTGACTTTTGATGTTACTTAGCTCAATTATCAGCTTATCCAACTCATCTCATAACTCCTCTTCATTGATAACCTTTTTTCTCCTGGGTTCCCAAGTGATAAATGACTCGTCTTTGCTAACCATCATTAGGCCTTACACTCCAAAGCTTTCAAGTACCCTGGATAACCCATCGTTTCTCCAAATTGATTAATCATAGCTAACTGAGGATTCAACCTCATCTTCACCTCTGTGGATACAAGTTGCTTCCAATCATGTCTGATAGCCTCTAATTCAGCCATAGAGTTAGAATTCTTAAACAACCAGGTATATACAAATCAACCCCAAGTTTTTGGCACGTGTTGAATCCCTCTAAACTGTCTAGCAACCAATAAGGATGAATAGCTAATATAACCGTATAGTCCAATCAGTGAGACCCATAATTTATCTCTACAACTCATGATATAAAAGGAAATTTCTACCCAAAAAGTTCTCCATCTAAAGTATTATGAGAGACAACCTAATATTTCTCTACCCATGCTCTATCATCCAAACTACTCCAATCCTCACTCATAATAAGCTTTAAAGACCTCATATTGAACTCCTAGAAATCATTGAAAACCTCTCTAAGAGTTTCCAAATAGCTTACTGCCCAAATGAACAATAAAGGAATACAGCATCACATTACTCTCTTTCCATGTAGCATATGATGGTTCAATCACAAGAAAGTTTCAGCCAAGATAGATGTAGCAAGGATGCTTTTTTTTCATTCATACTCAATGAGGCATTAGCGCTTCAGAACTGATAATCCTAGTAGCTTCTAAAGGAAATAGAACTAACTCAAAGCTGGCAAAGGTAACGAATTGGTATCTCTCTTCTCCTAACTTCCCCTCATCTTTGTCTATCTTTGACTTACTTTCAATGAGCTTCCATTTAAACCCCCTCGTTACTCGTCCTATATTGGTCAACTTCGTCTAGGTGCAGTAATTTGGCGACTTCGGTAGTTGTGTCTCCAGTTCTTTGCTTAAAATATACCTTAGAAGGTCGTTTGAGAAATTCAAGATTTAAGCATACTCCTTAATAGTGGGGGGTCATGTCAATTTCTCTGAAGATGAAGCATCTATAGTTTAGGTCCCAAAAGCATAATTGGGCTTTGACTATTGAAATTTGCACCGAAATCTTCATCATATGAGAAATTCTCTTATAACTTCTTTCAAATAAAGTCTCGTCCACATAACCCTTGACTGATGTCATAATCAATTTCTGGGTTATTCTCCAAATTTTACTTTTTTCTTGTAAAAATCAAAAACCAAAGAAATAATAACAAGAAGATTGGCAATGTGGCAAAAGTTGCCTGAAGAAAGTCCCAAATATATAAATAAATAAATATATATATATATATATATATATAAGGATTAAGCTAGAATTTTTGGACAAATTTGAAGCCTAAACATACCCTATTGTACCCGAGATTGGAGAGACAACGCAGATTCAATGTCAAATTAAATAATAATTGGATAAATCTGCATAAAATTTAAGTCCAGGACATAATTAGATTTTTAATAGACCAATTTGATTTAATCATGGGCCAAATTAAAGTTTAATTATGTTTAAGAATTAATTTAGGTCTAATTAAAATATTTAAATAGGTGTTATGACTTAATTATGCTTTTAATAGGTCAAATTAATTTTATTAAGGACTTAATTGGTGAAAAAATAAGTTTGGGCCTAGTTTGGGCTTCATTGAAAAGATTACAATTTTAGAAGACCAAACTTAATTTCTACAAAGTCAATTGGTTGAAATCAGGGGTAAAATCGCAAAAAAATCAAAGTTCCACATTAATTAGGGGTCAAATTGAAGAAATTTATAGCCAATGACCTTTTTGAAAAAACGTTAAACTTCAGGGACTTGATCCGGTGGAAGACAAGGGTGAAATTGAAGAAATTAAAAGTTTAATGGTCAATTGAGAGTAAATTTGCATAAATCCAAAACCAATGACAATAATGAAAAAGGCGTTGAAATTCAGGGTTGATGTTGAAATTCGATAGGGGGTAAAATTGCAAAAATCAAAAGTTTGGGGTCAATTAGGGATGCAAATAAAAGAAATCAAAAGTTGAAGGAATAAATTGAACTGCAGTCAAATCCCTAAATTAAAACCCTAAAATCCAAAACGACGTTGTTTCATTTAAGTGAAACGGAATGTTTTGACAAAAATAACGATGTTTTGCCAAATAGTAACCAAAACAAAATAGACCAAGCGACTTTTTGTCTGGTTACTGTTCATCATCTTCTTCTTTTTCCTGAAAAAGCTACCCGGGTGGATACTTTTTAGGGACATTTAATGCTTCTTTTCCCCCACTAAACCAGGAAAACCATTCTCATCATGATGGCCTGACATTGTACTACACCCCAGAGTAAGTTGTGCCGACCGACAGCCCTAATAGCCATCACGGCACTGCTCTAAAATGGTCAACCCAACCAACCTTTAGCAGCCAATTTTCACATTCCATGATTGCAGTCATCACGGCACTACTCTAAAATGGTCAACCCGACCAGCCTTTAGCACCTTTCAGCTAACGGTTAGGATCCTTCCCAGTTGAATCAAGGGCCAATATTTGTCTTGGATGAAGATAAAATGTCTCTCTTCCATCCCCTATAAATAGAGGTGGATTCCAAGCATTGAGTATCAAGAAATTGGAGGCTAGAGTTGGGAAAAAATCAGTTCTTTCACCCAGGTCTTGTTGTTATTCTTTCCATCAACCTTTCCTCTCTTCCTCTGTCACGTCTCCTCAACCATTACTTCCACCAGCATCACGCAAAACCTCCTAACATAGCCACCAACCATCTCCATGTCAGGTTGCTCTCTCTCTCTCTCTCTCTCTCTCTCTCTCTCTCTCTCTCTCTCTCGTGCTCTACCCCCAAAAAAATAAACTTAGGATGCAGGACGTGAATTAATTCACCTCCTACAACTACTAGCTTTCGCCAGTAGTTATAGGGATGGGATATACCCATTTCAGCCTAGCCAAGATGGTTGGGTCGGGTCCAACCCAACATTAAAAAAGGGGGGTTGTGTCTTATGTCGACCCAACCTGATCGAAGCGGGCTTAGGCTCCAAGCCCAACACAAAAAAAGCGGAAAAGGTTTGTTGGGTTGTTAGTCGGCCCAACCCAATCTAACCGGGTCCAGCCCAAACAGCTGGTTCAAGCTCAACCCACTTAATTAAAAATAATAATATAATAATATTAAAAAATAAAAGGGTATTTTAAAAATATTTATGGGTTCCGTGCATGTTTTTCCAATAATTTTGCATAATATTAGGCTATAGACATGTACTGTAAGATACAGACCCGGTATTAAAAATACTTGGTTTTCTCTGAAACTTTAAAAAAAATCAAAAAATTGAAAAAATATTTAAATTAATTTCTTCTTTCCAAAAAACAAAAAATATATATGTTTTTGTCTACATGCATACGGTCAAATCCTAAAAACAAAATATGTATATTTTCTAAAAAGAGATAAAATCATTTTTATCATATTTTAAAAATGCAAAATGGATATCGTAACTAGTTTATGACTATCCGTTAGGTTTTGGCCAAAATATCAAAAATCCTTCAACAATTATTTTGTTTAATTAATATTTGGAGTGTTAGGAATTAGTTGTAGACTTTAATATTTGAGGGTATAAAATTACACTATAAAGTATCAACTCAGATATTAAAGATACAAAGTGAAAAATAAATGTGATGCTAAAATTTAGACCTTAAAACGATTAGGATTTTAACCCGATAAGGTAGAGACTTCCTCAGAAAGGGAGATCTGTCTTAGATTTTAGAAAAAAACCAGTAGATAGAAACACAACCTAGAAAAAAAATCAAACAACAATGCATCTTACCTTAGGTCGGGTGTACTGGGGGTGATGCGTCTTTCCCTTGTATAACTAGTCCCTTACCCAAACTCTCGTAGACCATAGGTTTCTTAGTAACCATAAAATTAGGTGGCGACTCCTGAATTTCATAACCATACCTTTATAATTATACGCAAACCCCCTTTTCAACACTCTCTTAGGAGGCAGACCCACCATTCAATGTCGTGCACGTCACAACAACTGACACAAGTTACTCCATGTTATTTACAGAGCAATGACTTGAGTTATGTACGGTAATTCCTCGGTCTTGGTCCTTGGGTAATTCCCCTCAATTAGTTACACCATCTCAGATTTTTATCTGTATTCAGAAAAGGTTATAAAAGTTATAGTCTTAACTCAAATAAATCCTACATGGTTCAGAATTTTTTTATCAGATTTGCCTTTATGCAAAATGAATTATTAGGAAGTCAACATTCTAAAAGGGTCTATGATATGCCCAATAAGGGGTAAGCTTATTACCTAGTTTTAAAAGGGTCTATGATTTGCCCAGTGACTATCTCTCGTGAAGGCAGTATAAGGGTTTACAAGGAATGATTAGGGCACAGTATGACTGTATTACCAAATAAACACACACATCATAGTTGGGTGTTTCACGAATATGAACTTCAACTGAAAGTCATAAAGCAGACCAATAATCCCCCACCTAATCTAGAATTGGGTTTATACTCTTAGAATTAAAATGCATGAAGACATAAATCCATATTCAATGTACTTATGCATGAATAGTATGTAAAGAATGCATGCTAAAATTAAATTACACAAACAAACAAAATAAATAAGACACAACAAGCAAACAAACAAACGACAAATAAATAATCAACAAAGCTTAATCCAACCAGTAAGATCCCCAGCGAAGCCATCATCCTGTCATGGTGTGCAAGGTGTTGAATGGTGGGTTTTAGCTCTTGGATCGAGGGGATTTTGAATGTGTTGGGATAAATTATAAAATTATGATTTGAAGGGTTCAGGAGTCTTCACCTAGTATTATGGTCACTAGGAAACCTAATGGTATGTAAGAGTTTAGGTAAGGGGACTAGTTATGCACGGGAAATACACATCATCCCTAGTGCACCCTACCTATCGTAAGTTGCTTTGTTGATTGATTGTTTTTTCCAAGTCTTGTTTCTATTCGTTGGCCCGTCTAAGGTTTAATAAAGGTCACCTTCGGTGAGGAGATCCATATTTTATCGAGTTAAATACTAACCATTCTAAGGCCCAAGTTTTAATGGTGCATTTATTTATTTTGTATCCTTAATACTTGGGGATATACTTTACAATGTAATTTTATTCCTCAGATATTAAAGTCTATAGTTAATTCCTAACATTTATTCTTTGTTAATTCATTTAATTTAATATCGGGAATATGCATTACGTTGTAAAATTCATACCTCAAACATTAATGAACCAAATTAATATTTTGTGGTGTTTTTGATATTTTGATCAAATCCTAATGGATGATCATAAACTGGTTATAATACTAGTTTTTGTATTTTTTTCGAAGCATGATAAAAATGCAAATTTTTTTATAAAATATGCATGAAAAAAATTTAGATTTTGTATATTTGAATAAGGAATTGTTTTTGAATTTTTAAAAAAAAAACAAGTATTTTAATATCAGATCAGTATCTTACAATGTAAGTCTACAACCTGAATATTAAGTGAAATTGTTAGAAAAAAACATGTGAGGGACCCATAAATAATTTTAAAATGGTCCCTAAATTTTTTTCATAATTTTTGGAAATTATTTATGGCTTGTTTGGCAAAAGCACAAAAAATAAGAAAATAAACATTGCTGGAAAATCAGTACGGTGTATTTGCTAAACATGTCCTTAACTAAAAGTTAGAGGCTTAAAAATTATCTTAAGGTTGTGTTTGGCAAACATGTCTTAAGAACACAAAAGGCATTTTTCTCTTTGGTAAAACTTTGACTAGCCAAACATGCTCTTATTTCTAGAATGGGCTTAACCCAGCCATGTGGTTTAGGCCTCCTAACCCGAGGCCCAAGCCCAACCGTATGGAGTGGGTTCATGCTCGACCCAACCTGATCTGGTTGGGCCCGCAAACTACCTAAAATCATTTTTTATATGAAAAGCCCAGCCCACCCACACGGTCAGGCTTAAATGAGAGGTCTGACCCCTATTATGACTTAATTAACCTGTCAAATGGGCATTGTGTTGCAAAAGCAGGATTCTAGCAACCCTTAACACATGTTTTTAATTCTTTTACAATGTCTTAATACATTATCATGTATGGATTTACATAAGAAAAGAAGAGAAAAAGTTACCTGGCCTAGGGAGGTTTGCTGGTTAATAGTGGTTTGACCGAGAAGTGGTGGTTGTCCACGATTGAAGTCGATGCAGTGGTTGGGAATTTTGGAGGTGAAGAGGTTGTGCAGGAAGGCTCATGATGGTGTATGACGGTAAGGTGGTTGTGAACTAGGGGGAAGAGGAGAGGAGAGGTGACAATAAGTGATGGTTGGTGTAGTTGGTTTCGGTTGGACTATGGAAATTGCAGGGGAGGCTCTATTTTTATTTAATTGTTTTCTTTTTTTTCTCTCTTTCTTCTTGGTTGAGACACTCATATTTATAGGAGGTGAAGGGGGTCCTGGGGGTCCCTTTCGGGCTTACATGGCCATTGATTTGCTTGGAAAGGATCTTAACTATTGATCACAAGCCAACAACCTGGTACTGCAAAACCAGGTTGTTAAAGCTGGCTAAGTCAGTCTTTTTAGACGGGTATTATAGCTGCTGCAGGGCTGAAACCCGATCCGGACAAGGCTAGAGATGTAGAACAATGTCAGGGTGGGAGGGCGGTCTGTTTTTTTTCCTGTGTGGGGGAGAAATTATGGAGAAAAGGGCAGTCCAAGGAGGAACCTCAGCCATGATTCACTAGTTCTTTTGGACAAGATGATTAATAGTGTCGGGCAACATGTCATCTGGCTTTTATGTTTTTTTGTCTTAATGTTAGACAAAATGGCGTTGTTTTACACCAAAACAATTCCTTTTGGTAACCTTAAATTCAATTAGGTCATAATTTCCCCTTTTAATTTAAGCGCCCAATCTTTGAATTTGCACAATTGGAACCTTAATCGAATTCTGATTTTAAGAATCAATTCAATTTTACCCCTGCGAAGTTTTAAAAGGTCCCTTTGATCTTAGCGTTTTTCTCAACTTGCTTCATGGTCTTAGATATTTTTAATTTTTTCCTCAATTAACCTTCAAACTTCTAATTTCTTCAATTTCACCCCTATTTTTAACCAAATTTGGTCCCTGAATACGAGTGCTTTTTGCAAAGAGGTCCTTGGTCTTGAATTTCTTCAATTTGGCTTGTAATTGACCCCCCCCCCTCAAACTTTGATTTTCTTGCAATTCTTCCCCTAATTTCATTTGACTGAATTTGTAAAAATTAAATTTGACCCTCCAGAATCCCAATCTTCTCAATTAAACCCGAATTAGGCTTTCAAATTTAAGTTTTCAGCAATTACATCCTTAATAAAATTAATTTGACCTGTTAAAATTCTAATCAAGTCCTTGCACTTAATTAATTCTTTTAATTTTGACTAAGATTAACTCTTAAACTTAATTAAATTTTTAATTAGATCTGTGATTAAATCAAATTAACCTATTAAAAATCTAATTAAGTCCTCATACTTAATTATTATGCAAATTCGTCTGATATTCATTTAAATTAATCTTGAATCTAGATTATCCTTCACTTTTAGGTTCTTTTAAGGGTGCAATTGAGTTTCTAATTTTGTCCAAGATTCTAGTTTGCCTCCTCCATGCTTTTAAATCCCTTTTGAGCTTGTTATTGCTAACTAAGTTGCTAGTCCTTTTTCTTTTTTTCTTTTTCTTTTTTTTATTTTTTTAAGAGAAAAGGACAATTTGAGAGAACCCAAAATTGGATTATGATAATGTGTATTTGATAAAAGTCTAAGTCATTTGAAATGTTCGAATAATTCAAAAATGAAGTTGAAATATAAATTAGAAAGAGTATTAAGATACTTCGATCTTATCTAGATGGTGAATACTTAAGTCCAGATTTTCAAGATTATCTAAAATAGGATGAGATTCTCTCATAATGGACACCTCCTAGAACACCACAATATAATAGAGTTTCTAAAAGAAGAAATTGCACCCTATTGGATATTATACGATCCATAATGAGTTATACAAACCTTTCATCTTCTTTCTAGAGTTATACCCTATAAACTATTGGTTACCTTTTAAATAGGGTTCCATCAAAATCTATTGATAAGATTCTTTATGAGATATTAAATGGTAAAAGACTAATCTCATCATACATAAAGATTTGAGATGTGACGTTTATGTCAAATATATTGTATCTAGCAAGTTAGGAGCTAAGTTAAATAAATATAAGTTTATGGTCTATCCAAAAGAAACTATTATATATTATTTATATCATCTCATTGAACAAAATTGTTTGTCTCAAAACATGCAAACCTTTCAAAAGAAGAACTAATAATGTTTTTCTTGTCTATGGAGAAGTTGAACTGGTAGCTCATGGTTATTTGAATGCTAGTTTTCAATCAGATGTTGAAAATTAAAAAAAAAAACTCCAATTTGGTTGTATTTAACTCTAAATAATAGTGTTGTGAGTTAAAAGAGTTTCAAATAAGAGACCAAAATAAATTCTACAACTAAAGCTTAGTATACCTCTCTGTTTGAGAGAATAAAAAAGATTGTTTGAACCAAGAAGTTTATCACTAAATTAGATGTGGTTACTAGCTTTGTTGATCCAATAATCTTGTGTTGAATTAACAATTGATCTATTTCGTAAGCAAAGCAGTCATAGTCTCATCAATGATCCAAAAATATATTTAGACAATTCCATTTTATTAGAGAATCATAGAAATAAATGATGTGAAAATAGAGTGAATCCCTACTAAAGAGAATCTTGTAGATCCTCTTACTAAGACATTATCCTAGTAAAAGTATTATCATCAAGTAAAGCAATATGTTATTTGATACATGAGTTATTGACTTTAATGCAAGTGAAAGATTGTTAGTGTATATGCCTTGTAGTTAGTCAGTTTGTTACACGTGGCATTGACTTTTTCATGTAATATTTATTCAATTTAATTTTTAATAAAGGCTTTATTTATCTTTAATATTCGTCAAATGTTAGATTCATTAATCTAATATATGATTAATAAATTTAGAGTAAACATATAGTTCTTGGGATAAAAATGTTTTGCAATGAAAATTATAAAGTTGTTATAATTATGGGATTTCTATTGCATCAAAACATTATTCCTAAATATTCTTCATTAATGCTCTCTTAAGACTGAACATTAATTAGAGTTATTAAGACGAATACATATGTTCTTTTCTTTATGAAAGGAAGCGGTTGTTATCATAAGATTGAGTATGAGAGATACTTAGAACTAATATATAAGAGTTTTTCAGATGACATGCATGAAATGACCCGCATGAGAATTTCATATGGAGAGATTACCTATGTCTATGGAAAGGCTTGTGTGATAGTTGTATAAGTGATCCTTATACTCGAGATCACTAAGTTATTTTATATAAAAAGTGTTATGCTTTAATCTCACTATATGTTGTCCTAATCAAGGGTAATAAACAGGTAGATATTGGATATAGCATGAACTATATGAAGGTATTTCAATAATCAATGATCCATTACCTTATGTTAATTAGGAAAAATATTTTATTTGTTCTCAAATAATATTGATTGAAAATCTTTGCGAAAAGTGGAATGAGATTTGAAAAGAGTTTTAAATCTTATTCAGATAATCAATAACTATGGTGTTGAGAACAAACATGATTTGATAGAATAGACACATTTCAAGCTATAATATCTAATTCAAAATGTTATTGATAAATGGATAATAATTACACTGAGAAATCGGTTATTGAAATGTTAAATCAAACCACTTATGACTTTCCTAATATTTAGGGGATCATAATACGTTATTAGACATTGTACTTAATCTTTAAATATAAATTAATGAATTGATAATTAATTTATTTATTTAATCCTATTTTATTTAAAATTATGATTTATATTTGGGTTAACCTAATAGACCATACACATAAGAATCATTGGTCAGGAATCAAACCGAGATGATTAATCAAGTGTAACTTGATTGTAAATAAATTTTAAAAATTAAAGACTTGAATGTAATTAATATCCGGGATTACAATTATAGACCTAAGAAAAAATCAAGTAGGGACTTGATTGAATAAATTTCTAGAATTATCTGGGAATAATATATGTGATATTATTTAGAAGGCAAATTGATATTTTTTTCATTTATAAGGTTTTTAGGTTTCTTTATAAATAGAATATTGTACATCTTTTTTTTACAATACAGAACTCCTGAAAAACACAAAATAAAAGAATTAGCACTCGAAGGCATAGCAATCCCTCTCTCCTAAAAAGGTTAAGGAGATTTTTCAGTGGTAATTCGTGTGGATTACCATTAAAAACGAACATTTGAAAGTCTTGTAATTTGCGACAACCTAGTTTTGAAGCAATTATTGAAAGTAATATATATATATTACGATACTTGAAATTTCTAGAAAAATAAATTATTATTTTTATTGCATAGAAATATTTAGGAAAACCCAACACCTTGCCCCTTCCCATCACATTATCTCATCTTGCATGTTATGATGATGATGATTTAGAGCAACCATCATTGACAAGACAAGAAGCGCATTTACATAGAGTGTATTTGCACCCTGCCATCCACATCGAATGCATGCCAGTAAAGGGGCGTTATATGTTGCTCATTGACCTGTGCTGAACATCCACTTTGCCACCCGAGTGAATTGTAAAATATTCAGAATGGTTCGTATATATTAGTAAGGCACGAGTGTGACATCACAAGGAGATAGAGTGATTGTGAATTTGGGGGAGATATATTTAATTAATTAAATGTTTTTTTCTAATTACTAGTGGAACCATCAACTTAATTTCTCCTTGGCTGGATTTGCTTCAAATATTAATTAAGATTTTCTATGCAAACCTAGCCTCATTTTCAGAATTCCCTTTTTGCTGGGGCACAAAGTGATTTCTCATTTATTAAATAAGTGTCTATAATAACAACAAATATCAGCGACGTATTGTTGTGTTGGATCTATCCCCAAGTCATGACTAAAACCACTGTTAATCTGCCGTAAGTGCATACCACCAGTGGTGCTACAAGCAGCAAACATAGCTTACCAATTATATCTACAGCCTACTCCAGTAAAACAGAGTTTATTTTATTATTATTATTATTATTATTATGCAATATAAAAGGGCTATCTCCCATTGTATAACCCAACATCCATTGGGCCTTCGGTGAAAAATAAAATAAAAAATCTGACTCGGGCAAGTGCTTGGAGATTTGAGGAAATCGGGATGCGCAGCATAACCGTGCTCAAATTCAGGGGTTATTTTTGTTGGCTTTAGTCATTGAGGTACAGAAGCAAAACCACAATAACACACAGCAGAGCAAACTGAAATCAAATAGATGATGCTAAGCAACGCAAAGACTGTGAAGTCTGTTACAACTTACAAGCAAGCTTGCAAACCAAAAAAAAAAAAAAAGGTACTTTAATCAGTTCAATGCCAGGAAGAAAGTAATGAAACCACGCTTGTTTGGGACAAAATCAGAGCCCATTGAGTGCTGCACATCGATACAGACAGAAATGTCTTGAAAAAGAAGATGAGAAATGACATTTAAGGTACAAAACCAATATCCTTGAAGTATTCATGCTCCAAAGCACTCCTGGCGGTAATTCTTTTAGTGGGATCCAAGAAAAGCATTTTCTGATATGTAAAACATGCATACACAAGCAATTAATAGGGCAAAAAACACAGCAAATATTATTAAGATTCAGTTGCATAAACTTCATCGCATAGTGATAGTGTGGAGTATTGTGTATAACTATAAAATCCACTTACAGAGAGAAGATCCACACCAGCTTTTTCAAGAGTTGGAACTACAGTTGCCAAATCCTGCAAATTAAACCACGCATCAGAAACTTCCAAACAATACAACTCGTAAGTGAACTGAATGGCATAAGGAAAAAAGAATGAAGAATGACACCTTAGAAGGCCACTTAGGGAATGCACTCTTGAAGTCGGGCAAAGAAGTAACTCCAGGCCAGGTGTCCTCATTTGGAGTACCCAAGATTCTTCACATGAAAACAACAATGAGTGAATAGGCATTAATAAATTAAATGCCTTTAAAATCAGTGTTTCTGTAACTTCTTCCATAACATATTTGTTTACAACAGCTCTGCCACATTTACAGTATTTACGTCAAACAAGATAACTGTCCACACAAATGAAAAAACATGATGTAAATCACAGCCAAAGGCCAGGGAAGCCGTTACATATGAATTAACTTCAAAACAGAATAAGTTCCAGAAGAGGAGAGGATGAGAGGTGGAGGGCCATCCATGAGATGATGGTAACCCATATTGTATGTAAATGACACAAGGTCTTGTTATAAATGTATAACAAAGAGGCTACTCATATTGGTTAACAAAACTATATCACACGACATTCTCCTAATTTAACTAGTCAGCTGTTTCGCATTATTAGCAATTTTTTGCAAGGCCAATAATTATGTCTCAAAATGCATTTCAACAAAAAAATTAAAGGCTCTTAGCCCACTCATTCAAACAAAGGAAATGTGACAGCACTAAAGGTGCACAGTAAATATGGAACTTATGATTCCAAACTAGCAATTATAAACACTTTCTGTGGCAGCTTGGTTTGGGTTGTCTTAAACCACAACCAATTCAAGGTCAGGTTGATTCCTAGAATTTGAACCCAAACCCAGTCATTAGAACCAAAAGCCAATGCAACCCATGTAGGGCTTGGTTCATTTGGATTGACTGGCTCAAAGGCTCTTTTGCGTTCCGCTTTTTCACAGTTTTGTCTTTTGTTAAAACCATGACTCAAATCAAAACAACTCAACGTTGATTTGAAAAAAGAAAAAATAAACTTACCACAGTAGAATCATCAAATATTGTATCTTATGAATAAACAACAAAACACAAATCAAGATGCACATGTGTTTTATATCGACACATCAGTTCTGAAGCAACACTTCAACCCCTAATGTGAGATTGTTCCAAAGCAATCCTCATCTTCTAAATCAACCCAAGACACTGTAAAAAGCTAAAATCAGTTGCTTCACAGGTTGGCCTAGAGCAAATATGTCATACTAAGAAAGACAAGGTTAGCCTCACTACTCCATCTTAATCTTAATGTTATCTTCACTTTCTTCTTACATGCCATAAGTTTATAGTGTTATAGTTTAATCTTTACTAGATGAAGAGAATTGAAAAAGGGATGCAGAAAATAACTGTAGTATTGCTTGCCAAACAAATGCAATGTATCTAACAAACATTTTAAGAAAGCCAAAAGCGGTTGAGAAGCTGTAACACCTGAAAATTTTGAATAGTTCATCAATCTCCGAATCCCCTGGGAACAATGGCTTCTGGTTCACCATCTCAGCAAATATACATCCCACTGACCACACATCAACTGGAGTAGAGTAATGGCGAGATCCAAGCAGAATTTCAGGGGCTCTATACCACAGGGTAACAACCTACAGAGAAACACCAGATACCCACAGAGTGTTGGCTGATAAAATTGCCAATATTTCATATGCCCAAATAAAACACCAATTATGATTGTCATATTATTTCCTACAAACACAGGAAAATAACAAAGAAAAGAAAACATCCAACAAAACTGGATATTGAATACTTCAAAGCTTCTACTTTTGTTTATCAGAAGAAAAGTTGATATTTAAATTCAGATATCATACCACTAATGATTTAGCAAACACAAATTCTAAATTTAGAGAAGTTAATCCAAACAAGACCCATACCTTGCATCACTATAATTAGTGCATGCCAAACGTGTGTGTGTGTGTGTGTGTGTGAGAGAGCCAACTAGAATTGGGTGCATGTACATTTTTTGATTTGCTAGTGACAAGAGAAACGACCCCAGACCAGACACAAAATGCAAAAAGGCATGTTTTTTGCAGAAACAGATGCTTCTTTTGACAGTAAATAAACTAAATATTGTAATGATTCAGATTTAAGACATTCTAATCAAGTGTTTATTAGAATGCAGGTACATTAAGTTAAATAAAACCCAAGGCATACTGATACCTCATGTGTAAATGTCCTAACAGGTATACCAAATGCTCTAGCCAGTCCAAAATCTGCAAGCTTCAGCGCGTTGGTACGGCGATCAATAAGCAAATTCTGAGGTTTCAAATCTCGATGCAGAACTCTATGAGAATGGCAGTAAGCAATGCCACGGAGAATTTGATAAAGAAATGTCTGCAAATAGAAAAATAGTCCATATGTATTTAATCATGAGTATGATGATCACAACTATCACCAATCATTCATTCAAGTTGAGACAGAAAAGGTTAATCATGTTAATAGAGACCTGCAGAGAAGGAACACAAACATATAACCAAATGATTATAGAAGGAGGTATTCTGAAAGGAAGAACGCATGAGCTTCTAGGGGGAAAGATCCGACTCACTTTAACTAGGCGTGGATCATTAGCAAATTCAGGAGAAGAATCCATGTGCTTCTTCAAATCCAAGTCTAGGTACTCAAAAACCAAGTAAAGGCGCTTCTCACTGTGCACCACATCCTGCAGTCTGTCACCGGAATAAAAATCAGATAATTTGTTACATGAGAAATCAAAAGAAGGAAAGAAAAACGAAAGATTTAGACAGTTGAGGATGGATAATGACAAAGGAGAATGAAAGTTATAGGGAAAAACAGTAGCAGAACCACAAACTAAGATGATTTGACACTGCAAAAGTGGTGATAACTCTTATCAATTCAGCAGAAGAAACTATTACAACTTAGTAAGGCAGTCAAGTGTATAAACAATGAACAGACAGACTGTGCAGCATCATTTAAACTTGCAAAAGATTTCCTTCTATGCTAGAAATCTAAACTCCCACTATAATCATCTAAGAAAGATGACAAGGAAAACTCTCCACCCCCTTTTGCTTGTTTCCATGATATACCACAACTCCATGTTTTCAACAAAATCTTGTGAAAGGCCTTTAGAAATATGTTTGGAGGCCTAGTCCATAAGCATGCTTTCCAGGTTACCTCCGAAGGCTCTCTCACCTCAGGTGGGAGTTTCCTGTATAGTTTGGCATATGTTAAGGTAGTGAAAAGTGAAAAGGGAATGGAAATGACCTGACAATGTTACCATGCTGCATCTCTTTCAAGAGAGAAATTTCTCGGATAGCAGTGCTGGGTACGCCCTCGTCTTCCTGCTCCAAACGGATCTTCTTCAAAGCAATGGTCTCATTGGTGACACGATCACGAGCTTTGTAGACCACTCCGTAGGTTCCTTCACCAATTTTTTCCACTTTCTCATACTAAAACAAACAAATTAATTAAGTGATAGCCAAAAAAACAATCAAACGCAAAATTAATGCTGATTACATGAGGAATGTACAGAGCACAACACAAATTGTTTAAGATGACTACCTGATCCATGGGAATGGGTATGGATTGGTCAAATCAAACACCGCCTCTCTCTCTGCAACAAACAAACAGAAAAGAGTTAGTAGCAATATCATGGAAGCGAATGTAGAAGCAGTGTGTAGTAGCAGAAGCAAAATCAATTACAGTGATTATTACAATCATAACAGGAGTTTGGGAAAGCAAAGAAAGAAAGAAACCCTAGCTTTTGCTATTGCTAGATTACATTGATAAATAATTGGGAGATCGATCTTACTTACCTCTTCTCTTACCAAGAAGAAAGAAAGAAAAGGAAGCACAGATACACAATCACTCACTCTGCAACTTTGTTGCTTTGCTCTTTACTCTTTTTTTTTTTTTTTTCCCCTTTCTCAGAAAGTAGCCACAGATGCTTTCTCTCTCCCTTTTTTCCTTTAATTTCTCTCTTTTTAATTCAATTTATTACTAGATAAGTGGTTAGCGTTTCCTCAATTCATTTTTTTTTTAACATAAAAAATAATGCCCGGGCATTCTTAGCAAGTTCTAGAAATAGAAGAAAAACCTCGTTAACTCAATTATACAATTAAAAAAACGAAAATAAATTATCAGAATATTAAAAGTATCGCACCCAACATCGCAACGAACTTTAAAAATTAAATTAAATTCACAAGAAAAAATAGATTTTTGATATTTTATTCTTTGATAAGAAAAATTCTTTTTTTAAGAAATTACCACCTAATATTATAGTCACTAAGAACCCTACCTGATCAACATAAATTCTATGATTCAGAACTAATTACGCAAAAGAAAAGATATTAAGCGTCCTATCTAAGGTAGACTGTATTGCTGGTTTTGTCTTAAATTACTAAGAATTTGTTGTATTATGCTATGATTATTTGCTCGTAATATTTTTAACTCTAGCGTCAATGAATATTCTACTACGGATATTTTCAACTCTAGCGTTGGTAAATATTACGTAGCTAAAAAACCCAGTAAAATGAATTTAAATCAATGCATTCATATTTTTTATTTTAAAAAATATATATATATCGTATATCAGATTTGCATTTCATAGTAAAAATCCATAAATCAATTATACAGTAACATACCTAAAAACAAACACGAGGGACCTCCAAATAAATTCAAAAGGGTTTATGATTTTTCTGGAATTTTCTAATATAAAAAAGAGGCTCATTTGGCCCAATATCAAAACAAAGAGGATTGACGTAATGGTTTGTTTTGCCAAACATACCCTTGGCCCAAATCAAATTGAGTTGGTTGGGCATGAGGCCCAAGACCAACCCTGTCCTAGCTTTTTTTTTTTCTCTTTTTTTAAGGGTGGGTCCAACTCAGCCTGTACGGGCTAGGCTAAACCCAGTCGACTCGGCCTAGTCGCTACCATAAGCCAGTGACCCAACTGGACCTAGACAGCAGGCGTGCATTAAACATTCACATGCTTGCTACAGGAAATGATTAATTAAAATTTAAAAGCTACAGTGTTAAGTGAATTACAATATGGTTAAACTCATGGGAGGAAAGCACTATAGCTTTCCTCACAAAATAATAAGGATTGTTGCAGTGTTTCCCTACATATTTTTATTTTATTTTATTTTTATTTTTATTCTTTTCAAAATTATCTTTGTCGATTTTATTTTTTTAATATTAAGCTGGTTGAGAATTTAGTTTTGTAATTGTTTTTCTTTAAAATAGTGTGGATTGCAACAGTGTTTCCCCACGTGATTTTTTTTGTTTTTTTTGTTATGATTTTTTCTAAAATTATCTTTGTCGATTTTATTTTTTTTAAAATGAGCTGGTTGAGAATTAAAATTGTAGTTTTCCTCACAAAACATTGTGGATTGCTACAGTGTTTCCCCCACTTTTTTTTCTAAAATTATATTTGTTGATTTTATTTTTTTAATATTGAGCTAGTTGAGAATTTAGTTTTATAATTTTTTTTCCTTAAAACATTGTGGATTGCTACATTGTTTCCCCTCATGATTTTTTTGTTTTTTTTTTCAAAATTGTCTTTTCGATTTTATTTTTTAAAATATTAAGCTGATTGAGAATTTCAATTACAATAAAGGTAAATCATATGGGGAAAGCATTGTAACTTTCCTCACAAAACAATGTGGATTGCTACTGTGTTTTCCCCACATGGTTTTTTTTGTTATATTTTTTCTAAAATTTTCTTTGTCGATTTTATTTTTTTAAAATTGACAATTATATGTGATTACAAGTAAGGCTAAATCATGTAGGGAAAGCACAGTAGTTTTCCTCACAAAACATTGTGGATTGCCACAGTGTTTCCCCACATGAATTTCTTTTTTTTTTTTTATGAATTTTTTCAAAATTATCTTTGTTGATTTTATTGGGAAAAACATTATAACTTTCCTCACAAAACATTATGAATTGCTACAGTATTTTCCCACATGGTTTTTTTTGTTATATTTTTTTCAAAATTATCTTTGTCAATTTTATTTTTTTAATATTACAATTACAAGTAAGGTTAAATCATGTGAGGAAAGCTTTCCTCACAAAACATGCAAAAAGTTAAATCATGTATGGAAAATATTGTAGTTTTTTCTTACAAAACACTGTAAATTACTATAACTCATTATATTCAGTCTCTAAGTTTTTTATCACTAACATAACTTTTTTTCCTCATAAAATATTAGCTTCATCACATCTTCAGTTTCTATTACTTATCTATTACTAGTTTTCAATTTTAACATCATCCAGCACATATTTATTCCATGAGCTCGCGGGAATACGCGGCCATTCCATCTAGTTACATTATAAAACGGGGGAAGAGATGAAGAGGGACTTACCTGCTTCAGACGTTGTTGGAGGACGAAGACCTGAGGTGGTGCTGGTTTGGGCGATGCTCCCTACTCTGTTTTTGTCTTGCTTTGTGTGATTTTTGGTTTTGTGGCCTTTCTCCATCTGTCCCATGTTTCTTGTTTTTGCTCTCTCTGGTTTTCTCCCTGGTTTTTCTGTTCTTTTCGTTCTCTCAGTTTGTTGTTTTGTTTTCTCCCTTGTGTTTGTTCCTTCGCGTCTGTGTGTGTTTTGTTCTCAATCTTATGCTCTCCCTGATTCTCTCTATCCTATGCTCCTCTGCTATTCTTCTATTTGTTTGTTTGTTCTCTCTCCTTCCTATCTTTGCGTAGCCTTTTCTCTGGCTTTTATAGCTAGAGAATGCCAAGCGTTTGTGCATTGTGGGGGTGAGGGATAACAGCTGGGAGACGTGGTCCATGATTGAAACGGTTTTGGTCCTTTATTGCTGAAATGGTTCCTAAGGAAGAAGGTGATGAATAGTTTTTTGAAACGGCGTCGTTTTCTTAATTAAAATTGTTATTTTTCATTTGGCCCCTGAACTTCTAACATTTAACAATTAGGTCTCTATTTCATTAATTAAACTAATTTCAAGCTCAATTAAGTCCCAAACTTATTAATTCTTTGCTTAAGCTCATGATTTCGTTAATTGAACTAATCCAAAGTTTAATTAAATCCTCAAACTTATCAATTCTTTCAATTTTTGATTGATTGAATCCCATATTTATAATTCAATCCTTATACCTAAAACTTTTATTTTGTGTTGTCTTAAACCAATTCTCAAATTATTTTTTTATTCATTTATTTTTTTGTTTTTTTATTTTTTAAATTCAAAAATTGGGTTGTGACAAAAGGCAAAAGTGATGACAATAAGAAGAAAATTAATGTTTTTCAAAAGAAACAAAATAACAAAACTTAATTATAAGATAACCCAACAAAATTGAAAAACAAAAGAGGATAAAATCACTTTGAGTAAACATAAACTGATATGTCAAATTCACAAGCGAAGTCGCGAGGCCAAGCCAACCTCAAAGAAAACAAATTGAAAAAAAAATAATGATATTTAATCCTCAACAATCCAAATGTAAAATGTTGAAATAAAAAATAAAATAAGTCAATAAAAAGAAGCTCAAAAAAATTAAACAACAGTTAAGCTTGGGTATGACTCGTATGACTGCTAAATCTTGCAAGTTGCATCATGTGAACAGGATGCTAGCTAAAAAATTGCTTTCAAGGGTAATTTGGTCATTAAAATATGCTTCATAACTAATAAATAAAAAAACAATCGAACCCCTAAAACTGAGTTAATTTTCTAAACTTGCAACCCGTAAAGTCCTAAACAAGAGTGCAATAAAGAAGCTCAATTCCAACAAATTGAATGTTGAAATATGAAAATGAAAAAAAAAATATCAATTTAAAAAATCAACCATGGTAAAAAAAAAATAGCAATCAAAAGAATGAGGATCAAATCTGATAGAAAAAAAAATTGAAGAATGATGAAATTATATAAAAAAAAATCAATCTTAAAAATTCTCTTAAATTTTTTTAAAAAAATATATAGGAATTAAAAGAATGAGGACAAAATATAACAAATAAAAAAAATAAGGATGAAATTAAAAAAAAAATGTAATTTTATAAATTATTTCACATAAAACAAAAACCTATCAAAATGACAAGGATAAAATCTTAAGGGAAAAAACTTAAAGGGTTGCTCCGAGACTTTGGAGGGTTGACGCGGAATTCAGGGAGGAGGAGAGAGGAGAAAAATAATTTATTTGTCCATCCTCAAACAAAATTATTTAACTACCTATTGGGTGCAAAACGATCTTTAACATATAATGTTTTTGTCATTATCATATTGATTAGAAACAAATTGGTCTTGCTATATTTTAGATGCACAATGAAATGATTTAAACACCCTTGAAACCAAATAATTTAAAATTAGGGTCTAGAGACTTTTCAGTCTTTTAATGATTTGATTGCTCCATGAAATTACTACATCACCCTTTAAAGAAAAAAAACTAAAACTAATATCCATGGGCATTTTTATTCTTTTCATGGTTTTTTCATATTAATTAATTTTAATGAGGGACAAATAAGTCTTTTAATAATTATAAATATAATTAAAAAAAAGTATTTGATGAATTTTGAAAAACATAAATAAAAATTACATGGAATATTAATAAAAGTGGTTGATGTATGATGAATTTTGATGATTTATTTTTTTAAAAAAAAGCAAAACATAATTAAAATAAATATTTGTATCACAATATACACAAGTGTGCCAAGCCAACTAAATTATTTCGTGTTTGTAAGAATCTTAGTGGTTGAAATTTAAGAGAAAGAGATGTACAAAAGAGAAAATCTCTTTTGTCGTAAATTATTATACTATAACTTTTTGCATCCTATGTTTTTGAATTTATTATTATTAATATATATTAAGATTTTGACATTTCGTTGTATCAATAAATTGTGAAATATAAATGTCCTTTTTACTTTCATAGATTGTTTTATTTTTTTAATTTCAAACTTAATTTAAAATTAGATATATATTTTTTAATTTCAAATCTAATAAAATGTAAACTTATTTTTTTGTTTTTTAATTGAATATTGTTATTTTAATTTCATCCTTCAAAATTGAGTTGATTAAATTTTTTTTTGTTTTGTTTTCTTTCTATGAAGTTATTTTAGTATCTTGACCCCAGTTTATTAGGTTAACCTGGGTTGATTCATGTTATTTTTTGTCATTTTTTATTTGATTTTTTTTCAATTTAATCCTCTAACATTGAATTGATTGATAATTAAGTTTCATAATATCTTCTTTTTTATATATTTTCTATGAAGTTATCATTGTCATATAACCAAGGGTATGTGCTAGGCTGGTTGACTCTGTTTTTTTTAGTTGATTTTTTTTTAATTTTCATCGTTTAATATTGAGTTGATTGAGAATTAGTCTTCATGATTTATTTTAATTTGTGTTTAATGAGGTTATTCCGGTCTCATAACTAGGGTCACGAGTTTGATCAGTTGACTCGAGTGGTTTTTTGTGTCATTTTCTTCATTGATTTTTTTATTTCACTCTTCAATATTAAGTTGATTGAAAATTGAGTTTCATAATTTTTTTAATTTATTTTTTATGAGATTATCTTGATCTCATGACCTCGTTTAGTGGGATAACCCATTTTGTGTTAACTCATTTTCTTGGTTGAGTTTTATTTTTAATTTTATCCTATAACTTTTGGTTGATTGAGAATAGGGTTATCAAATATAAGTAGTGGATTTAACAGGTTAACCTGTGTTGATATGAATTGATTTAATATGTTATTGTTTTTATTTTTTAAAAAAAACAAATAAGATGTTGTCTTGATCTTTTTAGTTAAACTAAAATTTTATCGGTCGTTCGGGTTGTTTTTAAACCTGTCAAGTCGACTAAATCACATTAGATTATTTTCTATATAGTTTAAAACAGAATTTATACAAAAATCACGTTAATAATATCTAAAAAATTCTTTATGTCCAAAAAAAACTTAATTCAACCCATAACACAACTCGAACGATGACATAGTTGATGTTGTTTTAATAAAGGTTGGATATGAGTGCTTAGGCTTTAAAGTCCAAATGGCACTTCTATTTTAGTTTAGTTTTTTTCTTTAAGGCACTTCTATTTCTCAAGTGTTTTTAGTATTGTGGTAGCTTTTGTGGTTATAATTTGAAAAAAGTTGTTTTATAAAAAGTACTTTTAATTGAGTTTAGTTTGGTATTTATATATGTTTGATTAAAACTGTGGTTGAATAAAAAATAGTTTAATGTATTTAGTAAAAAATGCTTTTCAAATTGAGGTTATAAATAACTAAAAAATATATATATTAATATTGATGGTTTTTAATTTAAATATTGTAAATTTAACTACTACTATTACATCATTAAATAAATAATAATTTCATATCAAATATTTTTTATTGTTTTATTAACCTATCTATAATTCCATCATGTACAGAATTCATCTGATAAGGACTACAATTTCCATAGTTTTTTTAGAGTGCAACAAAATCAGGTAAAATATCATCAGGAACGAAATTGAGATTGCAATCAAATTCTGCAAATGCTACGTCATCATGCAATCTCCTTCTAATTTATGTAGTGTCATTGAGTAATATTAAATACTAGTTTTCCTAGTAAAACACAATAAAAAAAACTGAATTTCTTTTATTGAATCAAACATAGTCCAATACATTTAAATTTAGATCGAATCCAGTTTGCCCGAAACGAAATTTAGGACGAACCCGGTCGGTCCATGCTGATAATGTACACCCAGATCGAGGCTATCTGTAGTCAGATTGTGAACATGCAAAAGACTTTTCTCCACTTCCTTTTTAACGACTTTCTCGAATTACATTACAAAGTTTAGAAAAATACGCCCCTAGAATAATACAAATGATAAAAAAAGACTTGTCTTATTTTGTTAATTCTTGTCATCATTCTATTAATTATTATTTTTTTAACTAAACCATATAATTGAATTTCATAATAGCAACCCATAATGTATCGTTGAAATAATTATTTTGCATAGCGCACAAAGAGTATGCTAAATGAAACAAACCCTAACACATAAAACCATGGTTTGGTTAAAAAAACGGAAAACTTCAAGGTCTAAAATCATAGTGCTTCGTTTCCGCTCTGCAGGGCTGGAAAACAGAGGGAGATTGTCCAGGGGCGGGGCTTTGAAAAAGTTATAGACAATCAACTATTAGACTCTACATCTGGAAATAACCGGCGAAGAACATCAATCAACAATACTGCGAAGAACATCAGTCAACAATACTGCTTCGTTTCGGCTCTGTCCTGTCTTCCAAACCTTGAACCCTGGAAGAAAGTAGTCAGCATCATTCCAACGTTTTAATAATGTCAATGAGAAGGGACCTTGTACATCTCCTTGGGGATCTAAATAATGCCACAAAAAACTTCCCGGATCACAATCAATAATCTGAACATTATCTCTATGCCTCGGGCCTTCATCTTCTTCACTGTCGCTCAAATCAATCACCTGCACGTCCATCGAGCATTGACGATGCTTTTTATCTTCTATGTTGAGAGGCAGCGTTTCATCATTGCTCTCCCCCATGATGTTTGTTAACTGCTTTGGCTGAGCTTCAACAAAATGCTGATGATCTGAAACAGAATCGTGAGATGCCAATGAGCAATAAGAATTGAAGGTTAAGACTACCCTGCTGAGAAACCTTCTGAATAGAAATTAATTAATTCACGACCACCAAGATAAGCAAATGAATTCCCTCCTTTTTTTAAACCAATTCATAGTTTCTTCCCAAGAGAACAGGGTATAAAACATCTAAAATAAGCGAATTATACAGATTCTAACTTTCTGGCGGAATGATTCACTAACCTGACAGTGAACCAGACCTGATGAACCATAAAATGATGAAGCTGTAAGTGCCGGCATGCACACCTCCAATAGGAGGCAGGGGGGTAAATGCATGGAAGGGAGGTTTGGCAAGGTTAAGACTATATAAAACTAGCATAAGCAGGATTTCTTAAATTTTTATTGTTTGTTTTATTGCAAGTAGCGTAGGTTGAAGTATTTCTGTATGCAGCATCCTTTAGTGCCCCCTGTCTAATTTTAAAAATCAATTCTATTTTCCTAGTCTAATAAAAAATCTCACTATTTTCTGTCATTTCCCCTTACCACCAGATGTGATAAAATTGCATCACTCCCAATGATAGAAAACAGTAACCAGAATGCCTGTAATATATCAAGTAAAATGATGAAGATATCTATGTTCATGTAAGGAACTTAGAGGAGAATATTGACCAAGCGCTTCTAGAACATAATAATTTGTCGAACAATTTCCAGTTTCCTCCCCTCTGATCTAGATATCCTGATTCCAAATTCTCAAACAACAAAGAAAAAACAAAAAGATATCCCAATTCCAAATAATTGTATTACAAAGAGGAGGGAATAAAATATATGAAAGAGTATAATTTACCCATTCTGTTGCTCTGTTTTGGTGTTGCCAGGACAGCTTGGTTTCCTGCAGAAAGAAAGAAAATAATTTCAGATTGTTTAATAAAAATGAAGGAGTTATGCCTCACACCAATGCTGGAAGCTTTATACAAGGATTGGCATCCAAAATTACAACTCATTTTGACACATTTATTTTGGATGCTGGCTGATCTCAGGTAAAAAAAATAGAATATTTAATGTTTACTGCAAAGGAACCTTCCATAGACTCTGCTTGGTATCAGGAGATGAATGAGCAAGTTAATCCTGCATCAGTTCTACAGTACAAGAGGGGATATCTTAACTTTATGCATGCCAAATGTGCATCCAATGGATCAGTGTTTTAATACTTCAAATGATGATACTAAGACCTGTATGAATATATATAGGTTAACACAGCCACCCATACTCACATGCAAAGTTTTTTATACCATGGATGTTCTAAGGATACACACAGCTACAACTCCCTGATAAGTTATCCTGTAAACACAGGGTTCACCGTATAGCTGACCAATCACCCTGTATAGAAGAGACAAAAACTGAAGAGGTCTTAAATTTCCTACAAGCTTACCATGCCATGTACCGTACCACAAGCTTCCTAGTATTTAAATATTAGACCTACTTATTTCCAAGCTTGGCTTTGCTTGCAGCACGTATTTTGATTTCAAAACCCACAGTATGGAAGGATCGTGCAAGGCATTTTGCAATATGATAACTAATTTGCAAATTGCTTATAAATGATCCAGAATTGTCCGAACCCACATTTGAATCACTGCAGCCATGAAAATCAAGATACAATCTAAATCTTCACGTGGTTTTTCAGAGAGTATGGATTTGTTTTGTGGTTTCCCATTCCTATCTGACAAATTGGCAGCACTTCTACAGTGGATCACCAATGAGGTTGGCATGCCTTATTATTTAGGACTAGATTGTTGTTTCTTTTTCCTACTTGAAAGGATGTCTTATTCTACATTTATTTATTATTCCTTTTCCATCTTTCTAATAAAAATTTCTTCTTTCATCTGAAAAAGGAAATACCCCAAATGCTTTCATAATCAAAGACAACAATTCTCCATTTCCCCAGTTGTAAATACCAGACCAAATAGATGCATGCACACACATGCAGTTGCGTGTTGTAAATATGCACCCACTTGAGGAGGGAAAAAAATTCACCTTCTAGGAGTGCAACATCACTGGAAAGAAAAACTGAATGTTACTAAAATACCTGCAGAATTCTTGCTGAAAGAAATCCAAGTTGAAGTTTTATTTGAAGCTACATCAGAATTGGGAATTTCCAGAACTCCATCCAGAGATGATTTTGGTGAACCATCATTTCCTTGTTTTATATTCACTGGAAAATCCTCTGGTGCAGGCTCGTCTTCTATTTCATCGGCTATGACTTTTGGAATGTCAAGCAATAGCCGTGTCTGTTCATCAGGAGTCTCAAGCAGCTTCTTTCTTTCCAAGTAATCAAACAGTGTAAAAGCTCAAGCGAGTTAAGGATTCAAAATATAATGCTGCAGTAGGTAGACAAAGAAAGAGGAAGTGTGATGCAGGAATAGATGAAAAGATGAACATGAGGCGGTGCATTTCTACAAACCAAGTCCTTTGGTGATATAGTTTATCATAGAAAGCAAAAAAGAAGGAAAGGGAAAACTTTGACTATTTGTTTGAATGTAAAATGGTTCCTAGAGTTTTTTTTTTTAAAAAAAAAAAGAAAAAACCTTTATATAAAAAGAGAAGAAATTTACATGAAAAAAAGTTTTTCTACACATCTATTTTATGCTCAGTTCAAATTATGGACAGCCTATCTCGTGGGAGTGGAATCAAAATTTAGTATAAATTAGACCCTAAACTTTGACTTTCTGAGAGAACCTAAATAGCCTATCAGTCATATGGATTAATGATTCTACCCATATGGATAGAATGTACGCCATTAAATTAACATTTAGTTCTAGAAAGTTTCATAGTGCCTTAGCAAAAACAAGCCTTAGCACGGAACTTCAAAGACACATCTATGTGTCGTTTATGATCCCATATCCTTTTTCATTTTGAGCAGCCTCGACACACTCCCTTTTCCATTATTATGCTCTGATTGACCCTCAACTTTTTGGCTTTGAAATCAAATTGTGACTAGTTTCTTCATAATACCAAAAAAGAACTATGACATGCATACAATGATTCCTATGATTTGAATTTCCCCAAGGAAATTGTGATAGTTATCCAGCTCATCCACTATTTATTATCTGAAAAAATGTGACTAGTAGCCTACAGCTTTTAAGAAGCAAAGTTTACCAGTCTTAACCAACATCAGTGGGCACCAGCCAGATCCATGCAATTATTGAGCAATTTTCATTTTGAGCAGCCTGTACACACTCCCTTTTCCATTATTACACTCTGATTGAACCTCAACTTTTTGGTCTTGAAATCAAGTTGTGACAAGTTTCTTCATAATACCAAACAAGAAGAATGATGGCATGCATACAACGATTCCTGTGATTTGAATTTCCTCAAGGAAATAGTGATAGTTATCCAACTCATCCATGTTTAATTACCTGAAAAAATATGACTAGTAGTCCACAGCTTTTAAGAAGCAAAGCATACCAGCCTCAACCAACACTAGTGGGCACCAGCCAGAGCCATGCAATTATTGAGCAATTTTGCTACCACAAATCATAGAGAATCACAAGTTATTTGATAAGCTCAATTGGATTGATTTTTGTCCTGAAGTACAGTGTTTCTTGCTGATAATCAGTGTCTTGTTATATTTATAATAGAGTTTAGACTGGATTATTTTAGTCTGGGAAACTTAATATATAATTCATTATATGTTGACTTCATAGTGATACCAGAGGGAATAGTAATACCAAGAAAGGATATTCTCTACGCCAACCCTTTTCATTTGCCCTATCAATGAGCTTTTGAAGAAAAGCAAGTTCTCCACGAAGCCACTGAAACAAATCCACATTTAGTTGCTAAAAAATTGAAGAATCAAACCTCAAACAAATCATGAGGAACATGCATGATCTCCTGTATAGATGCTGGAACCAGTATTTGAAGTGGCTTTCTGTCACAGTTCATATATGATAATTACTTTCAAATTCGGTATTTACAATTTAGCAAGCCAAAGCACATTAAAGAGAAACATAATGGACTAGTGAAGAATGGCTTCTTTCACACCAACATTTAAAGTCTGAGCAGGTTTTCATAAAGCATGTATGATGATTGGCAATAGACACACATTTTGATACCTAGACATTCACAAGCCAAATGCACATGACAGAGAAACATAACGAATCAATAAAAAATGACATGTTCCATCAGGATTCCTTGTTCAATGAAAAAAAAACATTTATAAATGTTATAGCATATCTAAAAACCTCAAAACAACAATAATGCAATAAACAATTCAAGCCACCATCCTCGAAACATTTGGCAATTTCTTACTTCTTGCTCCGTCAAAATAAAGAAAGAATTAAGAACTATTTATCTTACATACCATCAATGTAATGAATGTCCCTGTTATCATTTTGCATGGCATTCAGCACACAAGGTGTGACAAGAAATAGGCATTAAGGAATGGCACAACGTTATAAAAGTGGAGCCTAGGTGTTTCACAAGTATAGGGATTCTCTTGGAGGTTATAGCGGTTATTACAACTTTCCCAATTAACCACATTTGAGATGATAGATTTGCGAGTTGGATTCTCTACTTACTAGTGAAGTAATTCACTTCTATAGCGCAACCGAACTTGAGATGCATCAAGGTGCAAAATAAAGTGCTTGAGATTTCTCGTTATCAATATAAACTTGCTAATCTTTATAATTCAATACTTCAAATGTATAGATATCAATTTTGCAATGCATATTTAAGGCTCTCTTTTTCCTGCAGTATCTACTCATCTTTTTTATCTTTTTTACTACAATGGATAAAATTGCAAGATCATGGTCAATTAGCATTACAATCCCCTACAAGCTTGCATACAACAACATTTTGATGAAATTATAGTTAAGAGGTTCATGCCTGGTTTATCATTTTCATTTAAAATGCAAATGCACATTGTCCACATCTTTATAAATGCACTCTAAGTTTTTCATATTGGAACATCAAGAATATTTGTACTTTATATAGGGTTCCTGACACGTCAACCTCACTAGCAAAACAGTACAGAAACATTCAACAACCTGTAAGCAAATATGAACTATGAGGAGAACAGAAACAAGAAAAAGAGATAACCAACCATTTTGTTCATGGTTAAGTTTTCCTTTTAGTCAAGTACCTACATGCTTTGTTATATCTTCATGCAAAACTTGGGCCTTCTCTTCAAGCTCTACCTGTAAGAAGTTTAGAAGGTACATTAACAAAGGATTGAGGGATGGGGAACCTTAAATCAGACAACTCAATTACCAAGGCAAGCAAGACACATCTTGTTATCAGGTACAAAAATATACCAATATATAAATCTAGGGAGCCAGATGTCTAAGCAAACAGCGCAACATACCAGCAATCCTATAAGAAGCCATGTCATAGACTTTCTTCATGCACAGAGAATAGTGGTTACAAGTATTGTGACCTGTACTTTGCCACAGATTGGATAAATGTTTTTTGACAAAAAACAAAAAATAAATATGCAAGCTTTTCAAATTTATTTTTTAAAAAAATTATATTTATAAATCAAAAGGCCTATGAGAACTATTTGTGTCAATAAATGCAAAAAACAAAGTGTTAACGCGTTTATTCAGCTCGTCTAGCTGCAGGTCGAATAATTTTTTTTCCAACACAAAAGAATTAATGTTTAGGTGTTATTTGCATGTTTTTTTACATCAAATAAAAAATATAACCGTGAATCACAAAGTTGACGCTTACATATAATAAAATATAATAAAAATCATATACGTTAATAAAAATATGTAAGATCTCAAGCTATTTTTTAACATAGCCGAAAAATGGAACAATGTTGCAATTGCTATAGTGAAACACCATTTCCTTAGTTCGTGTACAAATAAATTTCCAAAAACAAAAAGTGTAAAGAAAAAAAACATTAAAAAACAAATTATAAAAGAATAAAAAAAAATGAACAAAAAGAAAGGTATAAATAGGACACGTGTAGAGAATAAAAAATAATATTTTTTTCAAAAAAAAAATGTAAAGAAAAAAAATGAAAAAACTAAAAAAACATTAAAATCATGAATTTAGCATGCAAGTTATAATTTAAAAAAAAAACAAATACCAAGTATGCAGGATGCTCCAATGTGTTTTTTTACACGAAAAATTAAGTGTCATTTGAAAAGCCTATGCAATCATCTAACTAAATAAATCAATAATCATTTATGTAAATAAAAAAAAATCATTAACAATAACCAAGGAAAAAACTGTATAGATGAGATATTTATCCAATTATGTTTACTTAACTTTTTTATTTAAATAAACAAAAGATAAATCCATCCTACAAAACTCATGGCTTAAACAATAAATACAAACAAAAATGACTAAATAAACCCACACCATAAAAAATATTACAAAAGGTCGAACACATCAGAAAAATATAAGGAATGGATGTCTGCCGATATGATGGAAACATTTAATAAAAAAAAAAGGTTTAAAAAAAGCCTCAAGTGAGCCCGGCAGCCAACCTGGGTGAATAAATTAAACACATGACCTAGGACATGAAATTGAGAGGACCCCATAAATAGGAAAGAGAAAAAAATATTTGAAAACAAAATCTTTAAAAAAAGACCAAAGTCGACCCGAACTAATCTTTCAGATCTATGACTCGGGTCACGCGACCAGGGTGACCCCATTAAAGGCAAACCTGAAAAAAACAAAGAAACAAGATTCTTAATCAAACAAATATTGAGGGATGAAACTAAGGAAAAAAAACCAATAAAAGAAACAATGCAAAACAAAACAAATAGCAATTAAAAGAATTGAAACTAAATTCAACATAAAAACCAACTGAAATTAAATGTCATGGGAAATTTAAATGAAATTAAATGTTTAAGGATGGAATTGAAAAAAATAAATCAATTAAGAAACTGATTAAAAAAATAACAATTAAAAGAATTGGCACCAAACTTGACATAAAAATTCAATGAAAAGAAATGCTCAAGGATGGAATTGAAGAAAAACAAATAAATCAAGAAAATGATTGAAACCAAAAAAATAGCAATTAAAAGAATGAGGACCAAATTTGATTAAAAAAACTAATAGAATCAAACAACCAGTGATGAAATCTTAAAATAAAATCCAATTAAAAATAATCAATGTAAATAAAACAATTGCAATTAAAAAAAAATGATTGAATCAAAAGAAAAAAGAAATTGAAGGCTGGTATAATTTTTTGCATGGCCAGCACGTTATCCAAGGAAGAAAGAGAAGGAAAAGAAAGAGAAAAAAAGAAAAGCCTATTAGTGCCACCCATAGAGGAAGAGGACGCCAAGACACATTAAATGATGTGGCGGAAGCTTCATTTCAACCACCATCGTCAACCGCACGCACCGCCCGAAGGCGGCGGAGCGGCTAATGCGTGTCAGGCACGCATCAGCAGCCTTTTTTATGTTCACAAAACCAAAAATACCCCTATAACTAAACAACAATAACAAAAAAAAAAAACCCTTATGAAATCACAACCAAGCTCTTGAAGCCAAGGCTAAAAAATTTGAATGGCAAGGGTAATGGATTAATTCTTCATAAAATTATAAAAAAAAAAAATGCCCCTGGAACTAAATAACAATAACAAAAAAAAACCATTAGTAAATGACAATCAAGCCCCTGAAGCCAAAGCTAACAAATTTACATAGTAAGGGTACCGTGTAATTCAATTGTTCATGACAAAATTGAAATTACCATACAACCCCTGGACCAAAGGTTCTGATTTTTTACTCTCTAAGAGCAATACAATAATTTCATTGTTATTGAAAAAAATGAAAAGTCAGTGCTGCCCCCAAACAAATCAAGAATGACAAATTGGTTGTGTGCAAAGACTATCCTACCCCTCAAGTAAAGCTTTAAAAATGAAAGGAAGAAAGGTAAAGAGGTAATTTCACTGTAGCCCTAGACACATTTCACTATGAATAGACTACAATGAAAAACCCAAGCGGTTTAGTATTTTACTTAATTATTTTTCTTCTATGTCCATGAAATTTCTTTGCCAATCAAATATAAAGCTTAGGGCATGAAGAAATCCATACAAAAAACAAAAATATTGTTCAACATAATTCACAATGAGAATAACTAGAGCTATAGAGGAAACACTACAAAACTAGGCAAGAGAATAGATAACTTACAATAGTTGGCCTCTTGAGTGAACCATCTCTTACTCTCTGATTCAGATCTTCACATTCTTCCTGCAACCAACAGAAACAAGGCTAAGAGTGAATGCCTACACCTTGACGTAATTGTCTATGAGCTTACATTTTGCAGAATCTTATCTGCAGCTACACAACAAAAATGTGGACACTGTTATCCACACCATATACAGCAGCTGCATCAGTTCTCCAACTTCTTATCGATACACTCAAGCCCATTTCTCAAGACCCTAACAAGACCTCATATTAAAAGTGAAACTCTGACTAAAAAGAACACAGAGCCATGGTCTAATTTATTAAAAAAGTATTGATTCCTAGCACAGAATATAATTGGTTACTTGATATCAGCTGAGTTTTTAAGACTTGTAAGCATCTGCAAAACTTCAACGAAAATATGGGGCCAATAAGCAGTCAACAAGAAAAGAAGACAGTACCATATCTAGCTAGGTATCAGAGCCAATACAATGTGAAAACTAAGCAGTACTTAGAAAGAGCTAGCAAAATGTGTCGCTTACCTTAGAAAAGTTATCATCTGAAAGCATAGATATGCGGACATCTTTCATATAATTTGAAACTTCAAGAAGCATTTCAGTGTTAATACCATTAGCTCTGGAAGACTCCACTAAACCTAGAGAATAGACAACACAAACACCAAAAGTTAATCATCAATAGTAGAGATCAACAATTCCTAACAAATGTTTCCCTTCCAACAAAAATAATTGACACGTGTAATCCAAATATCATCGGTGGAATAAAAGAAATAATAATGATATCAAAGTGAATTAGCAAATAGAAGCTCAGAGGGGTTCATAAATAAGTATTGTTTTATAGCATAAGCAAAGGATGCAAATAACAGTAAGTAACCAACCAGTGACCTGCACGAGCATGTGAGAGTTTTTCTGGAGGTAATCATTAGGATCAGACTTGATTCTCACAAAGCTTCCAACAATTTTGCTTTGAAATGTTTCGGGGTTGTTCTTGGCAAGATCCTGAACCAAAAGCCTCTTCAGATAAACAAGCTTAATGTTATCAGGAACAATAGCAGCAAAACAGCTCTTGGGAGCTTCAAAAACCCTTTTCTTAGAATGACATTTTCTATCCGAGGCTGAACACTTGTGGCGTTGGTAGGCATTATTATCCTCGTCATCATCCGTAGTATCAAAGAAATCATCATCAGAACCAACTTTGTTTTCAGCAAAATGGGGTTCGAGGAGGTCATAGATTCGGATTCGATTGATGGTCTTCCTTCCAAAAAGAGGAAGAAGCCATTCATCGCAAAGAACCCTCTTCTTTTTGGTGGGGTGGAGGAGGTTGCGGTCGTTGACATACTTGTTAATGATGGCAGTAACATCGTACTGAGAAATCTGATTGGTGGTACCTGTACCAATAGATTGAAGGAATTCAAGAAGGAGAGTGGAGCCCCATCCAGTAAATTCCAGTTTCCTAGGCGTTCGAGCCTTTCTTTTGGAGGTTGAAGGGGGAGCAAACAGTGGGGGGCCATCTGTATATTCTTCCATCCAAACAAAATCACCCATTTTTTTCTTTTATTGATAATAATAACCACTCCCTCCCCTCCTTCACTGGTAGACTGCAGCTGCATGCAGGCAGAATAGATAACAATAATTGGTGATAATAATGATAATACAGTGAAGACATAAAAGGCATCCATCCATCCATCCGGTACATAAGAGAGAGAAAAGGCAGAAATTGATTGAATACACAGAAAAGAGGAGTGGATGCAAATTATATAATAATAAGAATTATCCAATTTTTAATAAGACACGGAAATTGAAAGGAATGGGAGCGAAACAAAACAAAAGCAGAAATTGAGTTAAATTCAATAATAGTAGTAGTAATAGTAGTAGAAATTGATTAAAAAAACAAGTAAAAAAAGAGAACAGAAATTGGATTGCATTGAATACATTGAAAGAAAGGAAATGGAAGAAAACGTACCCTTTTATTTACAGGAAAGAAAGGATAGTTTCTCCACTCCACTCCTGCGACAACTCTGCTCTATCAGTCTATCGCTTCGCTGCATACTCGCCTCTCTGGAGACACAGGAGAGTGAAGAACAAAGGCCAGGAGAGAAGGAAAGGAAAAGAAACGGACGTAGGTAGGTAGGGACTAATATGTAATCTGCCTTTGCTTGTCTTTCTTTCTTGGGCTTCTTCGCAAATCAGCAATCACCTCGCTGGCCCGTTCTTACGATTACCGGCTGGGCTTTCAGTTTCCAACCCCTCTCACTCTCATCAGTCATCACTACTATTTATCTCTTCCTTCTTTCTTTTTTTAGGCTGCTTAGTATTATAATATTATAATAATTATTATTTTTTAAAATATTTTTTATTTATAAATATATTTAAATAATTTTTTTATATTTTTAAATTTATTTTTGATATCAATAAATTAAAATAATCTACAAACATTAAAAACAATTTGTTTTAAACACACGGTCAATCACATTTCCAAACACATTTTTATTTTTGTCTCTCGTTGCCAAAACCGTTTATCCATTTACTTTAGTCGATATATGTTTGCCTTTTAGAAATTGACTAGTCTTGTGACCTTCCCTACGCCGCTGGCCAAAACAAATCTTGGAGTTGAAAAAATCAAGAAACCGCAAATGTATTTTAAAAAGCGAGAAAAAATTGAGATTTGGTTCATAGACCCGACTAGGTCAAAAATACATTTAGAATGATAAGAAGAAGAAGAAAAACATTAATTAAAAAAAACAACAAAAATATATTTCAATCTAACAGATAGCGTCATAAAAAATAAAATAAAAAAGGGAAAGAAATGATCCAAGCAAAACTAAGTGTGCTTGTCAGCATACAACCCATGCACGAGGCCATGATAATTTTTAAAGAAGCCTAAAAAAAGGATAGAATGTAAAGTGCTGAAGTATAAAAAAGACCAATATCACTCGAGTTCACTTTTCAAACTCATCACCTCGATCACAAGCTATGTGTAACACTATTGACGATAACTATGACTCTCAATTCGCAACCAGCTTGTTATCGGAGGATGAAATTGAAAAAAAAATAATTAATTTAACAAAATTCCAAAAAAAAAACTAGTAATGTAAAAGAATGAAGACCAAATGCTAAGCGAAAAAATAAGGGTGAAAATAACATTGATTAATTCAAGGGCAGAATTAAAAAAAAAACATTTTATAGAAGAAAATCAAATAAAATCAAAAGAAAAAAGATTAAATTTGAAACAAAAATACAACAAGATGAAAAATAACATTTCAATGTTAGATGATGAAAATGAAAAAAAAAATCAATTTGATAAAAGACATAAAAAAATAGTACTATAAAAGAATAAGGACAAGATGCTAAAAAAAACTAAAGGGTAACATTCATTATTTCAAGGGTAAAATAAAAAAAAATAAACATTTCACAAAAGAACTTCTGACTAAAATTCATAATCAAAAGAAAGAGGGTCAAATCTAAAATTAAAATATAATAAAAGGAAAAGTAACATTTCAATGTTAAATGATGAAATTGAAAAAAAAATCAATTTGATAAAAAGTTAGAAAAATTAGTAATATAAAAGAATGAGGATCAAATGCTAATTAAAAAATAGGAGGTGATATTCATTGATTTAAGTGAAATTGAAAAAAAATTAAATATTTCACAAAAAAAATCAAAACTGAAACCTGAAATCAGAAGAAAGAGGATCGAACCCAAAAACTAAGATAAAATACAAAGAAAAAAACATTCTTAATCAATGATGAAGAAAAAAATTAAAAGTTTACAAGAGAAATTAAGATAAAAATCATACAATTAAAAGTAAAAGGAATGGGTCAAATACCAAGACAGAATAAAAGGGCAATATTTTTTTTGGACAACACATTTTCCAAAGCAAAGATAGAGAGGAAAGAAAGAAATTGTTATTGGATCCATATCGCCTAATGGACCACCACACGTGTCACCTTATATGAAATAAGATGTCATGATCTTTCTAACATCGTCATAGATGGGCAATTTTCACCACCTATAGCCTTCACACACACTTCTTGAAGTATGCAGAGTGGTCTAACACATTGACGCATGCATAGAATGCATCAATAGTCTTTCTTCTTTATATATTATTTTAAAAAAATTAAATTATCATTGTCTTGATCCTATAACTATGAAAAGACCACAATGAAAAGATAAACAAGCCCTTAGACCCTAATTTAAAAATTCTTGATCCAAAGGATAACCGAGTAAAATAATTATGGATTTTCAAAAGAAAAGGCAAACATACACTTGTTTTCACCCAATAATTACAACAAAAGAAAGAGACAAATAAGCCCTTGTACCCAAGTTAAAATTTATTTGTTTCAAAGGGCAACAAAGTAAATTTATTATGCATTAAAAAAAAGATGAATTTGCCCCTTCATCAAAGGTAGATTTTTTTTTTGTATTTCAAGAACATCTCAATCATTACACTGTACAATTAAAAATAGAAAGACATCTTAGAAACTAATTAAAATGATAATGACCAATTGATCCTTGTGTAATTACAGTTATACCCGAGGCTATGTAAATGAGTTTTTTTAGAATGACAAAATAGTAATTATATCTCATCCACGATGCACTGAGTCTGTGTGCATAGTGATTTCACCACCTTATTAAATATTTCTTAATTTTGAGGAAAAGTGAACAAATGAAAAGTAGATTATTTTATGATACTTGGTAATGTCATATAAAATAAGTTGAAAAATACTTTTCAGTTTTAGTTATGCCATGAAAAATGGTTGGATATTACTTTTTAAATTTTTAATTTTTTTAAAGTTCATTAAATGATTGAGGACTAAATCTGACAAATAAAAAAGTTGAATGAGGGTGAATTTGAAAAAAAATCTAATTTTATAAATTATTTCAAATAAAATAACATCAATAAAAAAATAAGGACTAAATTTGTGGATAAAAAAGTTTGATGATAAAATGAGGAATAAAATTTTTGCAATTTCATAAATTATATCGAATAAAATAAATAATAATCAAAAGAATACGAATCAAATCAGATAGGTAAAAGAAAATAATTAATAAAATGATAAGAGAAAAACAATTAACAATCAGAAGAATAAGGACCAAAGTTGATATAAAAATCAAATCAAATTAAATTTTAAGATATGAAATTAAAAAAAATATATTCAAAACAAAATATGTAACAATCAATAAATTAATGACTAAATTTTCTTTTAATAGTAATTTAGTAATTTCAATTTATTTTTATTTGCAAATTCTAAAAAGCATATTTCATTAAAAATAAAAGAAAAATATTTTTTTTTACTAAAAAGAGTTTTTTATTGTCAACTTTTATAATAATAAATAAACATGAAAAATTTAGAAAGTAATTTTTCAAAGAAATAAACAATACCTTATTCTTTTTTATTTATTTAATACTTTCAGATATAACCAAATAATAAATCACCTCTTTTACGTGATGGATGAATGGATCTACATAGAATATGATAATTGTTATTGTTATTTCTTTTAATAATAAACATCTCAACTGAAATAGTTACCAGCAAGTGAATTAACTTTTTGATTTTGTCTAGTTAATCATAAAGTCATTCATTCCAAGTCTTTAATTAATTTTTTCAAGGATGCATATTTTTTTTAATTATGGTGTTCTATTAAAAAACTATTAATCTTTTTATTTATATGTCAAGATATAAATGATGCATGATTTAATGTTATATTTAATAAAGATTTTGATGACGATTATGAAAATATAATGAATTGTGTTGTAGACCACATTAATTGTCATGGTTGTGAAGTTAATGGTGCTTCAGTAGGGGATGGTGATGCTAGAGATGTCGATGATGAAAATGACAACAACAACAACGATTACAGTAACGACAACGATAATGACAATGATAGTGATGAGGATTATGAATCTTTTTTACGGAGACAATTTGATATACATAAATTAATTTTAGGCACAGCCGGAGCTATAAACATGTATTATATTAATTATATGCATAAAAAACATTATATGGTTTCATACAATACATATATGCGTTATTGAAAACCTTTAAGAAACACAATATGGGTTAAAACCTTTAAGAATGATGAACGTTATTGAAAAATATTGCAATGTTTCTATATACAATAGCATTAAGGGCTTCGAATAGGGGAGTGCATGAGAGATTTTAGCATTCAGATGAAATTGTTAGTAGATGCATAAAGGAAGTCCTTACAACTAGGAGTGAGCAAAAAAATCAAAAAATCGAGAAAACCAAGAAAATCAGAAAAAAATAACTGAAAAAACCGAACCGTGAAAAAAAATCGATTAAAATTTTGAAAAAACCAATTGATTCGGTTCGATTTTGGTTTTATAAGCCTAAAATCAAAAAAACTAAATCGAACCCAAACCGAAAAAAACTGGAAAAAACTGAGCCAAACCAGAAAAAACCCGAGTCAAAACGAGTCAAACTGAAAAACCGATCCAAACCGGTTTTTGTCCTAAAAAACCGAACCAAAACCAGTCGGTTTGAACCGGTTTCAGTTCGGTTTTGGTGTTTTTTTTAAAAAAAATATTTCGATTTGGTTACTTTGTTTTGATAAAAACCGAACCAAACCGAAAATGATCACCCCTACTTACAACAACATGCTTGTTTGCTGTAGATGTCATAAAATTAGTAGATTTTGAATTCATAAACACTTTAGGAGAAAATTGCAACGAATCCAAGATATATGTCATATTTCAAGGTAAGATGTATTTTATTTATTGTGGGTACAATCAATCTTATTGTTTAATGAATGTTTGTAGTTAATTACAATCTAATTGTGTTTTTTTCTTAGTGTAGAATCATGTTAGTGCAATTGATGGCACACATGTTCGTCGAATCGTGTTAGTGCAATTGATGGCACACATATTCATGCATATATATCATCTAAAAATAAAATTTCATTTATCGGAAGAAAATGTGTAACGACAAAAAATGTTATGGTTGCTTGTAGTTTTGACAGGCAGTTCACATTGTGTAAGCAAGATGGGAAGACAATGCACACAATACACGCATTTTTCTTGAGACTATTGATAATAGTATTATAAAATTTTCTAAATCATTGGAACGTATTGATATGATATAAATTGAAGAACAACCATTATAAGTTTAATATAATGTTTTTTTAGTTATTGATTCTTAATGAAAAACTTGTCATGTTGTTCTTAATTGCAGGTAAATACTATTTGGTTGATGCTGGATAACCCAATAAATATAGGTATTTAGGTTCATATAAATGTGAGAGGTATCACGTACAAGATTTCAGGTGTCATGGACAACCAAGAGGCTGAGAAAAAGTGTTTAATCGTGCCACACTCATTACCATGTAATGTAATAGAATGTTCTTTTGGGGTATGGAAATAAAAGTGGAGAATTTTACAAAACATGCTTACTTATCCATAGAAAACACAAATTCAGATTGTAGTTATATCAATGACACTATATAACTATATTAGAAGGAAAACGCAAGACGATGTGACATTTACAAAATATGATAGCAATCCTAATTTTGTTCCCAAAGATTTTTTACTAATTTTATTCCCAATAATTTTTTACTAGATGTTGTTGCTTGCTCAGATAACAAAGGATCGCAAAGGCATTCACATATGAATTTTGTATACGATAAAATTGCAAATAGTTTGATGAGACAATAAAAGAAGAACCTTAAAAAAGGATTATTCAATTAATTATGTAATAATAATCAAATCTACAATATTTAAATTGAAAATCTCCAATATTAATATATGTCATTTTAAGTAATTTGATTTCCAAACCTCATCATGAGAAGCATACCACAAGAGTGTTTGAGGGTGTGGTAGCGATTGCTTTTCAAAGTGTTTTTCGCTCGGAAATAAATCAAACTAAGATTTTTTTTAAAATTATTTTTGACATTAGTATATATCCAAATAATCTAAAAACATCAAAAAATTAATTTCAATTTAAGAAAAATATAAAAAAATTCAAAATTTTTTAAAAACGTTTTTGAAACGCAAAAAGAAATGATGTCTAACCAAACACATTAAACTACTTTTTATTCAACTTTAATTTCAACCACAATTTTAACTAAACATTTAATTTATAAAATGAATTTCAACTAAAATTAATTTTTATAAAACTAATTTTTTAAAATCACAACAATAAAAATTATCACATTATTAAAATATACCCTAACTTCTCTTTTTCTCATTTTTGGTCAATTTTTTTATTGGAAAATGAATAAATCAAATCGTATCAGTTACTATATAATTACATCAACGGCATAATAAGAGATAGATTAAAACACATGGTGATGGTCGTCGTCGTCCATCGGCTTGATCTGGTCGCATGGAGGTTATCTATTTTGCTATAGATACAGGGGCGCAGATAGAATTTATTTATTTTTCATTTCAAAAGGTTTAGTTTGGAAAAATAGAAGTTGTGTTTATTTTTTAGGAAAAGGACATAAAAAAGGCGTCATGATGATGATGAGCATCGTGGCTGTCTGGGAGTAGATTTGGGGGTGCCTTCATTAACACGCACATCATCATTAGTATTATTACAAACACACAAAGAATTACTCTTAAAAATCTAATCGAGGCGCTCTCTCTCTCGATTTTTTATTTTTCTAGTAGTGTTTTATAATATAAATTAGGGTTTGGGAATTACGAGCTCCGCCAGTATTAGGTATTAGTAGCAGTAGAAGAGGAGGAGGTGGAGGAGGAGGAGTGCGATTGGAATTGGAAGATTGGGGGGGAGACGAAGAGGATGGAGAACGGTGGTCACGAAAGGAAATTAGCAGATAAGCTATCTGGATTATCCTTCAATAATAGTAATGACTCCAGCCAAAACGACAACAACAACAACAACAACAGCTTGTTTCAGGTCATGAAAGCAGTCGAAGCTGCCGAGGCTACCATTAGGCAACAGGTTTTCTCCCCCGACAATAGATCCATTCTTACAATGAGCTACTTTCAATTCAAACATTTCCTGTTTATCTAATTATTTGCCAAACCCTGGTTATACCTTGCACCGGATTATTGTGTATAATCAGTAACGATGTTGGATTTTAATGCCAATGATTTTGTTGTCAGGTGGAAGAGAATACGCTATTGAAGTCTGAACTTCAGAGCAAGACTCAGCAACTTGAAAAATATGTAATTACTGTGGATTTCAACCCCTTTTCATTACAATGGAGAACTGTTTCTCTTACACTTGGCCTTTTTTGTTTGGCAGAAAATAGGTGAACCTTTGACTGAAAGGTCTCATTCTGTTGATCAATGGAACGAGCGGGTTCATCAATCAGCATCATCTGCTGTTGCTGGTGATCCTACCAGTGTACTGGTTCCCAACAACGGGGATCCTGCCTCCCAGAGTAATCTTTGGAAGCAGGTATCTGCATGCGCTTCTGCAAAACTTTTCCTTTGTTAACTCTTAGACTTCTGAAACTTTTTATATTTGTTAGGATTTTGCTCTCAAGGTTCGTGAAAATGAAGAAGAGATTATGCAGTTAAGGAAACATCTTGCTGACTATTCTGTCAAGGTAGAATTAACTTAACTAATCATCATTTGCTCACTCTATGTTCACATTACATCATGGAAATTCATTTGAGTAACTTGGTTTTTGTTTATAGGAAGCACAAATTCGGAATGAAAAGTATGTTCTGGAAAAGCGCATTGCTTACATGCGACTGGCAAGTGTACCTTTTTTCCTTCCTTGCTTTGATCAAGAACCCCCCCTCCCATCCCTTTCTCTTCCAGTTTTTTTGAGGAGTATTTCACACAAATTTTAAATGAACTTCATTTTGCCAGGCCTTTGATCAACAGCAACAAGACCTTGTTGATGCTGCATCAAAAGCTCTATCATACAGACAAGATATAATCGAGGAGAACATACGTCTTACATATGAATTGCAAGTAGGTCGCTTCTTTTTTATTTCATTGTTTTGGGGTTGATTTTATGTTTTCTATTTCTTTCTTGGATATTTTCACTGTTTTATCCAACTTTAAACCAGAGAATTTGACTTAATCCTTTGATTCTTTAGGCTGCACAGCAAGAAAGATCCGCATTTGTATCGTCATTGCTGCCACTTCTCGCAGAGTATTCTTTGCAGCCACCAGTTCTTGATGCTCAGTCTATTGTTAGCAATGTCAAGGTCAGTACCAAATGCTTTGTAATGGTATATTGAGTATTTTATGCACACAGAACCCTAATTTTTGATTTTCATGTCTCCTTTCGGAGATTCTGGATTGAGCAAGTTTTCCACTTTAAGCGATTGATGCTCCAGAATGACAGACATAAGTTTATTCTTGGACTAAAGTTTGCTAGTGGGCATTGGCCTCCAACCAGACAAGGTTCTAATTACGGCTCATTCATATGCATCATGTTTTAGGAGTCTAATTAAATAAACCGATCTGATCACATCTGGGCCAAAACAACTTCTTTAGCTAGCAAACTCCTCTTTTAATTAATTTGTTTTTACACGCTAACTTATCCAAAATAATGCATCACAATATGCACAGCTCTCTTTTCTTTATTTCTTTTGATTTTTAGAGATGGCTACCATATAAGATGTGCTGTTTCATAGGGATGTGCTGTAAGTCTGTTCTTAAAAGTATAGATACAGATGCTTGAATATTTCTGGCTATCGATCGATATGACTGGAGCTTCCTTTTGAAAGGAGAACTTGAAAGACCTTGTCAGTATCTTGACATATTCTCTTCCAATATCCCTTTCGTTCCTTATGTCGTTTCTCCCTGAAAAACATTTTCTTGTTGGAGAAGGACATAATGGAGAGACTATCCAGGGATAGCGATGTTGTGTCAGGGTAGGTGCTGTTTTTTATTATTTCGTATGAGAAGATCAGGTGATAGAGCACATAGGAAAACCTTTTGAACAGTGACATCACGTCGATGCATTTCTGAAGTTGACCTTAAACACCTGCCTTTTCCCTCTTGTTGTTTCATCTATGCATGCTATAAAATCTCTTGCTTGTTGTTTACCAGCTGAAGTTTTATTGTGTAGGTGCTGTTCAGACATCTCCAGGAGAAGCTTATTCATACTGAGGTATGTTATGCAGACAAGAGGTTGTTATAGATAGTTCAAGATTATTCATCTTATGTGATCTGTAATTAGCAAGTTAACTTAAGTTATGGGAGTTTGAGATCTTTTACTCCTCAGCTTATTATTTCCATAATGAATGAATGAGTGTTGATTATCTTCTTTCCTTCTGTCCCAGTCAAAGCTCAAGGAGTCACAGTATCAATTGGCACCTTGGCGTTCAGATGTGAACCACACAAATTTTGCTCCACAGTCACCTTCTCATGCTGCTTTGGTATGTTTATATCTCGCTGTAATTTCATCTAGCATTTCAAAATTATTTCTTTAAATGCTCATGTGTTTTACATGTCAGAGCAAAAGTGGGCTTGAATTGGTGCCACAGCCATCATATTCCCATGGAAAGATACCTATGACTTCTTCTGATACTCAGACAGCAGCAGATTGGGATCCATTGAGTCACCATCAGAGTGGTTTGGCTGGTGGTGCTGCGAAAAATCTGGATCTTGATGATGCAGGGAGGTATTCACCTCTTGCTAGCAGGTGAGCCTGGTCAATGGAGACTGCTACTGTGAACTGAATGTACACTCTGCATTTGTTGGTGGGTTCTGTTTTCATTAAATTCTTGCATCAATTGGTCATATGTATGATTTATTTTTTTTCTAAATAATGAAATCTCCATTCCTTCATTGGAAAATATTGTGCTTTTTACAATAGTATTATCAACTTTTCTTTTTTAAAACAAAAGCACGTGCTAGCTTCTGATCATCGAGAAGAGAGAATGATTGTGTGCTATGAGCTTTGCCTAAACTTTAATTCATCTTTTATGTTTCATTATTCTTCTTATTCCTTCATAAAATTTCTTCTTTCATTCTTCTTATTTTCAAGATGTGTTCCATATGAAAATCCTTAAAAGCTCTGCAACTTGAGCCAACAAAGACAAGTAAACTGATTTTGTTTAAAAATACTTCCTCTGATATACTTGAGTAACCTTGGAAACAAACTGTACTGAACTTGTGGATCCACACAAGAGACCTATGCTTGGTCAGGGTTGATGTCTGTGTAGTAAAGAGCCAAAGACTATTTGGTAGCATTGGAGACCTCATTTTTCCTTCTGATAGAATTCATTCTTCTGACTTTGTTGTACTCCACCATTTTAAGTAACATTCAAAGGTTGTGCAACCTTTCGCCTCACCAAAAATTAGACTCTCTTAGCAATAGAATTCTTATAATTTGGCTGCTGCATCGTGCAAATCCCTAGCAGTGTAAGCTGTGTATATCTAGAAATTCTTTAGATCAACTTTTGACAATCCATTTATCTCAATCATGCATACTTGTCTTCCTCTTTCCCTTTCCCCTTCTTGCCTCTGGCAGGGAACTTATTTTTCTTCATTTATTCAGATTTGTACAGGCTTTTCCTGTTTCTTTGAGGGATTTCTTGTGAATTTTCTTGTTAATTTCTCATTATAAAAATTGTGTTATAGATGGAACAATTACTGCTTATACAAGCTGGTCTTGATCCAGTGACATTGGCTTTTTACCAGGAATTCAGCAGCTCATGATACTCCGACACATTTTACAGCACAAGCTATTCATTATGGTGAAGAAACAACCAATAAACAAGTCATGTTTCGCGACCCTGTCAGCAACAGTGAGATGGATGATCCTGAAGCAGAGGGACAACTGAACGAGAGAGAACCTCCAACTAATTGGGGATCAGGAAACCCTGTATACTCAAATACATTGGATGATCCTGGCTCCTCATATTCTCCTTACCTACCTCCAGTTCTTGAAGAACCTTCTTCTTCCTTTTCTGAGGGTGAGACTGTAGTGTTGTTGGAAGCTCAAGACATTCTTCTCCAAGAAAGTTTTTAGTTAAGTATTGTTGTTGAACATTCCCATTGGATGTATTATGATATGCAGCTGCAGATGATGATCCATTACCAGCAATAGAGGGCCTCCAAATTTCAGGCGAAGCACTTCCAGGAAGAGAACTCCAGGCATGCGGATACTCCATCAATGGAACAACCAGTTGTAATTTTGAGGTGTGATTCTGTCACTTAAATTCCCCATCCATTAGCGCTTTTGGTTGCAGTTTCTTGAACTTTATGTGGAAGCATCTGGGTAGAATGTTAATGTTCCTCATAACCTCCTCTTTTTTCATTGGTAGTGGGTACGGCATTTGGAAGATGGATCTGTTAATTACATTGAAGGTATACTCTCTTTTTCATTCTTCTTTTTTTTCTCTACCTCAGGGCTGTTTCTTAATGAGTTTCTGGTTGCAGGAGCAAAACAACCAAACTATCTAGTTACTGCTGATGATGTTGAAACCTACCTTGCTATAGAAGTCCAGCCTCTGGATGACAGGAAGCGCAAGGTATAAGTTCTGAGTTTGGACTGGTGATTCCCATGTGCTTGCAATAGTTGGTTCTTCGTGTGTGCTTGTGTCTTTTTCTTGTCTGGTTTTCTTTTTGGGTTTCCAAGTTCCTATGACAAGCTAGGTGACGTAGGACCAGGACAGAGATAAGATTTAGGGGAGGTTAGAAGAAAGGGAAAGAAATAGAAGAATACCATAGCAACAAAACAAAGGCTTCACAATTATCAAACTAAATTCAACCTCTTAAGCATTAGATTAGTGCTCTTATACACACACTAAAACCTAATGAAATCCTGAAGTAAGATTGGAAATAGAATAGAGTCTTGAACAAAATAAAACTTCTAACTCATACTGAATATAGCTAGATTTTTGAAATATATTCTAAATGAAATAAAATAGTATCTCAAAATTTCCTAAGCAAATAATTTGAAAAGCTTTCATTCATCCTGCACCACCAACAGTCTGATTAAATTTGATAAGGTGTGTGTATATATATATATTTATTTTTATTTTCATTTGTTATTCTTTTTTAGATCTTATAGTTAATTTTTACCTCATCTCCTGGGATGTATAGTTAGGATTCTTCTTAATTCACATGCAAGGGTGGCTACTTGGAGTGGAAAATGCCAAGCACATGCTGAGTTTAGACTCTCAGCTGTACAGGATGATCAGGAAGAGGTTAAGATCCTCAGTCGTTGTAGAACTTCCTATATGAAATTTTCCCTTTCCTTTGCAGAAGTAGATGTACAATTTAGAAAATGCCAACTGCTGCTTCTATTTCTCTTTCCCCGTCTTGGATCTCTCATGGTTTCCATCTCCATCTCCTTTCTCTTATTAATGGATTTTCTAGCTCCTTCTCTTCTTTATCTCCTTTATCTTATTCAATTTTGCTATCTGCTTCCTCTTATTGCTGGAAAACTAAACTTTAGCCCTTGGCCATTGAAGACCAACAGTTGGCAGAGCTTGGTAAAAAATTCAAAACAACCTAATAGGCTGTCAGATATACACCTTCACAATTTCCCGTGCTCATGTTAGCGTCCTAACATGCTTTGAGCTCATTCTGCATCAATTTTAGGGCTGTACGGTCATTCTGGTTCTCTTGTTTTAATACAGGTTTTAATTATTGATTTGGCTCGCGCCCTTTGCTGGCTGGGCCAATATACTTCTTTGTGACAGTTGCTGGTATAGCTTGCTTGGATCTTGATGCTTGAAGAACAAAGCATCGGAATTTAACAAGAATTTTGGTAAAAAATTGTCAGAAGTTGATTTAAGATTAAAAACAAAGAAAGCAAGATGGGAGGTTGTCTCTGTGAGATAGGCTTCCTTTTCATGTGTAATAGGTTTTACAACTGTGATAGGTTGGTATTGTAAAGGAATAGGTTTACTAAGTGTCTCTTGGTGTTCTGCTGCGTACCTGCTGTTATGCAGGCCTTTTTTTTGTTTTACTTTTCTCCACACTGTACATTAGTCTATTGACTATGCATTTGAATTGAATTGAGCTACATCTGCTTTTGAGTGTGTGTGGGCGTGTGCATGCGCTCTTGAGAGGGATTGCATCATGTTGCATATTGGCATCTGAGTTTATTCATGTCTGCATGGGTAAAGAACTCAAAAATCCTTTCACATGTCTTTTCTAAGTCCAAGTAATTGGAGCATATATATATATATATATATATATATATATATTCAAGATATTTAGAATAATATTGAATCAGGTAATTAGATCTGCATACAAATTGGAGGTTTTGTTTGAGCCCATTCACAAAAGATTCATAATATTTGAATGTGCACATGCATGCACACAAGCATAATAGCTATCCTTGTTTAGCTTGTTGATAGTTTTGTGGTCAAGAAGAAGCGCTTCTTGGGCGGTACTGATAAAAATGTTAATTTGAGTGATTACTATTGTCATTGCTACATATCTTAGTTGTCATATAAATTGTGAGTGAGATAACCTTTTTTATTTCTTAATGTCTCCAGGGGGAGCTTGTAAAGGTCTTTGCAAATGAGCACAAAAAGATCAGATATGGTTAGTAATTATGCTATAACATGCAGTTTCTATGGATTTTTGTTCTTTCTATTCTTTTATTCTTCCTTTTTTTTTTTATGGGATGTCCCATGTTACATCATAAAAGCATTGCTTACTAAAGTTGTCTTTTTGTTCTCCCCTTGTTGTGATCCTCACATTAGTTATAAAAGCATCCTTGCACCCTCCCTATTCAATGTGGATCTTTTTTCTACTTGATTTTTCTTCCCTATCCAATCTTCTTCTTCTTTTAACTTTGGTTGCCTATGTTCAACAGATACAAGTTCTTTATTTGTCACCTATGTTGCTAGCAACAGTTTAGAAACTACCTTTCCCTCATTTACAAGTTAGGAACAGAAGTCTTCCTAATACTGTTTGCAGGTGGCATCAAAATTGGCCACTCCAAGCTGACAACTCCTTTATGGATTTTGGAAACCTATACTAAGGGCCACAGTTAGTCTTTAATATTTTTATATCATTGAATTGTTGCAGTTCCCTTTACAGTTCCTTTGCATTTTGATATCTTAATTTATTTTTTCTGGTCAAGTTGCTCACCATAGGATAAATGTTACAAATTGTCACTTTCCTGGTCACAGATCCTGAGATGCATGAACGCATACAGAAGACTCTTTATAGTGGCCATGTTTCGTATAAAGTAGGCCTTTCGGTATGAATCTATACACAAATTTTGTTCTCACATCTGTTATCAAGGTCTTACCGAAGACCTTTTATACATATTTTAAACAGGATGGATAGTAATTTGGTGTTTGATATTACAGACTGGATTTATTGATATATGGGAACCAGCTACTTTGGCCATCAAGAGGGAGGGCTACAGTTTCAAGAGTGAATCTGGGGGTGTGGTTGTCACTGAGAAGTTTTCACCAACCATAAGTGTATGCTCCTCTCTTCCTCCTCTTAATTTGTATTGAAGGCCTTGCAATCTAATGAAAAATGTGATCTCCTGATGCTAAAGAATGTAGAGTGCCAATTATGTTAAGTGCTACAAATGCCACTATGAAAATGTTTTCATAGCATACTAAAAAAACTGGGTACTTGCCTTGATGGGATGTGTTAACTTATTTTTGAACTCATGCCCCTAATAATTCAGACCAGAATCCAAGCCCAAACAGTCTTTGATAGTGGATGTTGTGCAAGCCCGTGAGCAATGCGGTATGCCATGGACCTTTCTACACACTTTTTTGTTGATCTTTATCCAGCAAATTTCTCGTCAAGAAGTTACATGGATGAAGATCGAGTAATGCATAGTGCATGTGCATGGACACTTATATCTTGCAGTATATGCACACACTTTCTGAAGAAAGTGGCAAAACACAGCAATGGCAATAGCTAGTTTCAATTATTGTAGTTATAATTAATTGACCTGCACTTGTCGAACCTGATATGATGATAATACCAATATTTTTCATTTAAATGGAATTTAAGTCTGCACAAAGGCTCCCTGTGATTGTGATCATTTTGTGAGTCTTGCAAGTTTAATGGTGCTGGGTTCATGCTCTCAGTCATTGAAGATTACCATCCTTTTGCCAATTGTTTATCTTCCAAAATCACAAAGGTGGTTGATGTCTTATTATGTTATTCTCATAATCTTCTCTCTTTTCTCCCTCTATAGGTTACAATTCCCTACGGACATGCTTTAGAATTTATATTAACTGATTCTACTGGCCATCAGTATCTCTTACAAGCAGGTGACAGCTCAACAGATATCAGCTAGTAAGTTAGAATTTTTATTGTCCTTGGGTTTTCTTCCTGTTCCTCCACCATGGTCAAAAAGTAAAAGAAATAAGATCTATGTTTATCTTCCATATAATTATGAATATGGTGCATAATATAGAGAATAAAACAAAAGTGCAGAACTGGATTGCTAAAGGTTCAAGTATTTTGATTTCTCATGATTATGTGGACAGTTATGATAATTTTCATTTCATTAATTTATTTTAAATGAAGCATATATCCTCTTTCTTCTTTTTTCCCCTAAAAAAAGTAATTGATGGGAACAGAACTCTTGGGAGTAACTCAAAATCTGTCATTTAATGGAAAAGGGAATCTAAGTTTTCTCTGTCTGGATCTGAATGCATCAGTAAGATTATGTAAGATATGAAAGGGAGATTAAAGTCTCAAACAGCTAGATTTGTATCCACTTGTGCTTTTTGTAGAGTTGGTTTGGTTATGTTTGATGGCTAGTGGCTTCTAAAGAAGTGTTTTTTTTTTGAAGTGTTGCTTCAAGAAAGTTAATGCATTATAATGTTGAAAATGGAATGGAAAAGAACAGGTTGAATATTAAAAGAAATTATAATCATGCATGACTCATGGTTCTTTCAAGGCATGACATGAAACTGGTTATAATCCATGGCTCTGTTGGAGCAAGGTATAAAACTGGTTGTTCTCAAGACTTAAACCATGAACTTGGCTTTGGCTGCCCAAGCAATCGGTAAACCTTAGGATTTTTTTGAGTTGGAAGTGCCATAATTTGCTAGCCTACTTTTGATCCTTGACATTGGCCAAGTTTGTCCCTGATCATGAGGTTACATTTGGCTTTTGAGTAGTCTGTAAAGGTTTTTAAATTTTCTTTTCCTTTCCTTTGTTTTTAGATTCCATTGATCCTTTATCCAATACGCCTCCTCCCTACTTGCTGCAACACTATATAGTTTGCTCATCCCAAATTTTGTTGCTGTTCCTGTCCTATTCAGATGCTTAACCTTTCATGCACTCTCTTTTGCAGTGCAAGAGATACAATTGTTCTCACGTTGAGATTATTTATCAAACAGGTATGGTTCTTGTACCTTCTTTTCGGCCCTCTTCTTCTTTGTGAATTTCATGGAATCCTGTGACTTGTATGTGCCATGTATATCTATACAATATACAACAATGCAAGCTACATTACAAATTGTGCATTCTGGTATATGTAGCATTGGTGTTTATAAGAATGTGAGGGTGTTGGGGTTGGGGGTGATGAAAGGGTTTTTTTGAGAAATGTGGTAGTGCGACTCGTTAGCTGTTGTATGCTCTTTCCGTGCGAAGGGTTGCCTGATTCTGTGGACGCTTCATTCAATGCTGTTCTTTCACAATAAGATAATGTATGAAAGAACAACTCTGTTGAGTTGGCTCTCATTAAAACAGGATTTTCACTCTTATTGGCTATTGCAGTTTGGTGAAAGAAAGAAAGGAAAGAAAAGAAGTATATTTTTCAACAAGTGAGGGAACAACATTTTTTGAGACGTCAAGCCTGGGAATAGCATTCTGAACTTGATGAATCCTGTGTACAATCTGTTGTATGCAATGAGCTTGAGTTGTAATTGCAAGTGCATTAGTGCTTATTTCTTGTCATACTAGTCTCTCAGCTTACTCTATTTTGTAATTAGAAACTCATTTTAAAGGAAAGAGAAACTGCGTTGATTGGGGAAGTTAACCCGATGTAGCCATGAAGATCGAGGTGGCTTTTACGAAATCTCAGCCTCTTCCATGCAACTGTATTCTTCTGCTTAGAACTTCTTACCCACAGCAGTTTGAAGATGAGTTGTGTTCAACTTGGTACGTATGTAAAATTCTTTTTTGTCACAAAAAAAAAGAAAAAAAACTCGTAACAGAGACCCCACATAGGGAAGGGATGTATAAGTGGATGCCAGTCGAGATACATGCTTTTAATTTGGGAAATGCAGCTATCAGCATTATATCGCATGTTGTATCTATTACGGGAGAGATGCATCAAGTTAACTGAGAGTGAGGTGATTTGGAGGGAGACATGAAGGCTACGATGGCTTTCGCATTTCTTTCGTGGGGAAAAGCGTCGTGGTGGTTGTGGTGGTGGTGGTGTTAATGAGATGCCTCAAATTGTTTCCAGGCCCCTCGACATCCCCAAAGGCTGTGTGTGTGTGTGTCTCTCTCTCTCTCTCTCTCTCTCTCTCTCTATATATATATATATATATATATATATATATATATATATATATCGGCTGGACCTTCTCTGTTGCAGAAGAGGACTGGAGCGGGGAGTGTGTGTGTGTGTGTGTGTGTGTGTGTGTTTTGAGCTGTGAAAATAAGAATAAGAAAAATGATTAGTTAAAAAAAATCCAAAATGAAAATGAAAATTTGTATAATAAGCAATAATAAAAGCAAATCTTTTTAAGAATTGTTTTTCGATGAATTAAAATAAAAAAAATGATGTTTTTTTTAGTATATCAAATTGAAAAGTAGTTTCAAAAGCACAGCACTAAATGTTTAGTGCTAACATGGTGCAAAATATTTTTATTTTTTTAAAAAGTGTTTTTTTCATATTAATATATTAGAACTATCGAAAAATATTATTTTATTATTTTTTAAATAAAAAAATTAAAAAAGCAAACATAAAATATTTCATAGTTTTTTTTTATATTAGTTAAAACAATATTATTTTAATATTCTTTTAAATAGAAAAAATTAAAAACATTTTAAAAAATAGAAATTACCAAACACATGTTAGAAAATATTTCATATTACTGAGTCACTGACACTTTTAGTTTCTTTTTCAGTTGCTACAAACAAAATCATGTTTTCTAAAAAAAACAAGGATTTTTGTTTTGTCCTTTTCATTTAATTAGATTTCCGAATTCATCCATACAAAACTTGGATCCGGTGTTTTCAGCTGTAAGCCCACTAAGTAATTTGTGCTTAAGGGGCTGTATAATAGGAAGAAAATAGAATTTTGATTGAGTGGGCTGTTGGGCTGGGCTCCTTACCCTCTTCTCTTCCTCTCCTCCGCCCGCTTTACCATATTGTTGGGTGTAGAAACGACATCGGTTTGAGGCGTTGTTACTTTAAGTGAGAGCGCGTTTCGAGTCTAGAAGCTTACCCAACCCACCGAGGGAGGGCTGGCAGCCATTTTTCGTTTTTAAGAGGAGGCAGACACTTAAAAGTTTAAACATACAAGCACACAAACAGTCCGTATCTTCTTCTCCTCTCGTCTCCTTTTCTAGGGTTTTCTACCTGTATAACCCAAACAAGCGAAAAGGAAGGATGCACGCTCCAGTTCTCGTTCTCAGTAAGTTCTAAAACCCTAATTTCTTCTTTCAAATATATATATAAAATAACAATCACAATAATAAATGAAAAATGTGTGGCCGCTGCTGCAGGGGATTCGTTGAAACGAGAATCAGGAACGAAGGTACATCATGCCAACATACAGGCTGCAAAGGCAGTTGCCGATATCATCAGGACCACCTTAGGTCCGCGGTCCATGTTGAAGATGCTTCTCGATGCCAGCGGTGGTATTGTTGTTACCAACGACGGCAATGCAATCCTCCGTGAGTTAGATCTGGCTCATCCTGCTGCCAAATCCATGATTGAATTGAGTCGCACTCAAGACGAAGAAGTCGGTGACGGAACGACCTCTGTCATTGTTCTCGGTCGGTACCACCTCGTGTATTTTTTTTCCTTTTAAAAGAAAACTACTTATTGAACCTATCACTACTGATTTTAATTGGATGAATGAAAATAGGGGGAGAGATGCTTCATGTTGCGGAAGCTTTCATCGAAAAGAGCTATCATCCTACTGTCATTTGCCGAGGTAACTTAACTGGTTCTACATCTTTTCTTTTTATAATGAAATTAATTGGATCATCAGCTTCTTTCTCACTAACTAACTAACTCACTTTGTTAATTATTTATATTTCCATTGCTGCAGCCTACAGTAAAGCTCTGGAGGATGCTATTGCCGTGCTTGACAAAATTGCTGTGTCCATTGATGTCAACGATCGTAAGTTGTTGCTCCTTAACTTTCTGATTGTTATTGTTTATCAAGATTCTTCCTTTTTGTTGGTGGTGTTATTTCCGTTTCAATTTACTTCTTTTGGTCAATGGTTGAGTCTTGTTTTGTTTTTAATTTGAGTTTATATCGAGGGAGAAGATTAGTGGTTGGTGTTTTTCTTAGTTGGAATCTGTAATATTCACCCTCTCCTTACTAGTACTGATAACCTAGAAGCTTAGCTAGGTTTTTTTTTTTCCTTAATATGAAAAAGATAAAGATGAAGGTTTATAAAGAACACCCTGTTGTAGGAGTTCAACTATTTTCACTGGGAATGCAGTACTCATTTCATATAATATAAAGGATTGTAGGGTCATTGTGGGGTGCTGAAAAATTATCCTTTTGGTTGGGTTGTTTTAGTAACTTATGGATATATATGACAGGTCTGGCAATGTTGGGGCTGGTCAAGAGTTGCATAGGCACAAAGTTCACTAGTCAATTTGGGGACTTAATTGCTGTAAGTATCCTTTGCATTCTAATGGTTTATACAAATGGCATTTTGTTGACTTCTGTTTTGGTCATTTCTGTTATCTGAACCGTGAAATTTCTTAATACTCTCATTTGGGATGCCAAACTATCCAAGTTTATTGGATGCTTTTAAATGTGAGATTTCAATCTCTTTGTTTGATATGATTATGCATTGTTCACTTTGTGTTTTTGTCCCTGATTATAACAATGTGAAGATCTTTGAGGTGTAAATTTTGCATTCTTCATTTAATGAATTGTGGATGAGGAATATTTATGCAAACAATGAATCCATGTTGCTACTAGAAGGAAACATAGTTGAATAAAGTTGGACTATTCATTGAAACTTTTTCCTTGCTGATGAATAGACGACACTTCCATAAAAAAGAAGCAGAAGCACAGTATTTGGTGATGCGGTGCTGATATTTTTATTGCATTTCCTTATTTCCTACAAATGTGAAGATCTTTGAGATGTGTAAATTTTGCATTCTTCATTTAATGAATTGTGGATGAGGAATATTTATGCAAACAATGAATCCATGTTGCTGCTAGAAGGAAACATAGTTGAATAAAGTTGGACTATTCGTTGAAACTATTTCCTTGCTGATGAATAGACGACACTTCCATAAAAAAGAAGCAGAAGCACAGTATTTGGTGATGCGGTGCTGATATTTTTATTGCATTTCCTTATTTCCTGCCTTGGTTTTAAAATATTCTGAATACAGGGAGTACCTTGAACATTAATCATTGTCCCATGCCTTGTTCTTATCTGGTCAAATTTTACTTCCTTTAAGCTAAGTACTTACTAACTTCTAGGATCTAGCAATTGATGCCACCTCAACAGTTGGTGTTGACCTTGGCCAAGGGTTGCGGGAAGTTGACATTAAGAAATACATTAAGGTTGAGAAGGTGCCTGGCAGCCAGTTGGAAGATTCGAAGGTTCTTAAAGGGGTTATGTTTAACAAAGATGTGGTTGCCCCAGGAAAAATGAAAAGAAAAATTCTCAACCCACGCATTATTCTGCTTGATTGCCCCGTTGAATATAAGAAAGGAGAGAACCAGACAAATGCCGAGCTGGTTAGAGAAGAAGACTGGGAAGTCCTGTTGAAAATGGAAGAGGAATACATAGAGAATATGTGTGTGCAGATACTTAAGTTCAAACCGGATTTGGTAATCACAGAGAAAGGTCTCAGTGATTTAGCATGCCACTATCTGAGCAAAGCTGGTGTTAGTGCAATCAGGAGGCTGAGGAAGACTGATAATAACAGAATTGCCAAGGCATGTGGGGCCACCATTGTTAACAGGCCAGATGAGTTGCAAGAGTCTGATGTTGGTACTGGGGCTGGCTTATTTGAGGTTAAGAAAATTGGGGATGAATTCTTTGCTTTCATTGTTGATTGCAAAGATCCAAAGGCTTGTACTGTTCTCTTGAGAGGTGCCAGCAAGGATCTTCTGAATGAAGTGGAAAGAAACTTGCAGGTATTGAATGGTTTAACTTTCAAACTCCTCTCTTTTTTCTTTTTTTTAATTATTCCTCAGCCATCTGATGTTCTAAATCTTGTTCTCAATATAGGATGCCATGTCTGTAGCAAGAAATATACTCAAGAATCCAAAACTCCTTCCTGGTGGGGGTGCTACAGAATTAACTGTATCTGCTGCTCTGAAGCAAAAAAGTTCATCCATCGAAGGCATAGAAAAGGTGAATGATTAAAATCTCTTGCACCAATGGGTCACCCTTCAATAATTTTTAGATTTGACCAACTGTAACACAAATTTTTTGAGGATAAAATTAGGATATGTATTATAGTTAACATGATTTTCCTTAATGTTATTTCTATTGGTTGTGAAACAGTGGCCTTATGAAGCTGCTGCTATAGCTTTCGAGGCTATACCAAGGACATTGGCTCAGAATTGTGGTGTTAATGTGATCCGAACCATGACTGCTCTGCAAGGAAAGGTATGAACCTTTTTTTGTAGTATGCTTTTGCAGAATAAAAGCTCTGCCTACGGATTCCACTCATCCATCTTCTGGTTATTTTGTGTCTAATTCATTACTGCAGCATGCGAATGGTGAGAACGCATGGATTGGCATAGATGGGAACACTGGTGAAATTACTGATATGAAAGAGAGGAAGGTATAATATTGTAGTTTCAAGTCCTGTTGCTTTGTTCTTCAAATGGAGGTCAGATAATGACCCCTTTATGCAAATATTCTTTTGCATCTTAGTTTAATCCCCATAGTTGATTGGTTTGGTCCTTTTATGTCTGTGATATGATTACCTTATCTTTGTCTTCACATATTCTTATAAAAAGTTGACTAGATAGATATGTTATGGTGATGGTGGTGATTGAATTCTCAAGTCCACAAAATCTGTTTTGTTCTGATAACCGTCTGCCCGTTTCAACAGATATGGGATGCATACAATGTCAAAGCACAAACCTTCAAAACAGCAATCGAGTCTGCTTGCATGCTTCTGAGAATTGATGACATTGTGAGTGGAATCAAGAAGAAGCAGGCCCCTGGAGCCCAGGGTCCATCCAAGCCTAAGATTGAGACGGAAGCAGATGCAGACAGCGAGCAGATACTTCCCGACTGAAGATGTTAGTTGCTATTTGAACTGACTTTCCTCCAAGTATTTGACAAAAGAAAGCCACTTTCTTTTCTTCAGCTGTTCTATTCAAGTTTTGATTAGGGAGTGCGTTTCTTCAAAGTTTTGGGCCTATTTGTCTGAATCTGCCTGCCGGTGTTGTGGAGCATATAGTTATTGTATGCTACTCTTATTAGTTAGTGGTAGTGTCCAGTCTGAATTTCTTCATCTACATAAACTGTAATGACGTGGTCCTCTTTTCTCTTCTTTTTTGCTTTCTTGTTGTCTTACGCGTCTCTTTGAAAGAAAATACTTGCTTTGGGAGTTTGTTGTATGATTTTAGGAGCGGGGGTCATGTTGGTAATTATAAATTATGCAAAGTGGTGAGTCCCCAGACAGGCACCTCTAAAGTCTTGCCAAGATTCGGTCTAGGGCAGCATTTCTATTTGTTTGATAGATCAGGAACGATGATGAAGAGCCACGGAACGAAGGGGGTCTGCTTATCCCTTTGTGCAAAATCCGAAGAGAAGGCACACAAGCTCAAAACGGGACAGGTAAACTTGGTCCCCGCAATGCTGCGGGTTTGTGTCAAGTCTTTGTGAGTGTATTTTTAAAAATAATAAAAATCTAATAATTCAGGTTATAATTTTTGACTAAATAATTAGTCCAGGAAAATCCCTGTCCGTCAAAGCCTGGACTGGTTTAAAAAACAATTGGCAATGATGGTAAACATACATTTTTTTGTAAAATGATTATGATAACTTTGGAAAAAGAACCACCTTAGGAAGTCTGTAATTAGATTTAAAAAAAAAACACAGCTCGAACAAACTCGAGATTACATGATAAACATGTAAATTGAGTAATAAAGGACAAACCAATTTGAACTAACTCTCAAAATCTATGATTCAAGTAATGAGATCGAGATAACTTAATAAATCAATAATTTAAAACTTGACTTGCCCCTGTGGTTTGACTTGTTACCCGGATGATCTAGGGTCTGGAACAAGTCAGGTTTCAATAAAAATAAAGGGAGGATTGACCCATTATTATCCGATAAAACATAGACCTCGGGAAAACCTACTCAAAACCCTTTCATCATTTTTTTTTTAAAATTTCTTTTTAAAATACTGTCATTTTTTATATGGTTTCAAAAAAATCAGAAATTAAAACAATAGGGACCGCACTAGAAAAAAAATATGCCAAATTGAAATTGAAGGACTAAGTTGAAAACAAATAAAATTTCTATAAAAAGATAAAAAAAAAAATATTAGAAATCAAAAGAATAAGGATTGAAATTGAAATAGTGAACAAAAAAGGACAAACTCATATTCTTTTGGGAGAAGAGAGGAAAAAAAAATAAAAGGCTAACTGATGACAAACGATCACATCAACGACTACACATGTTGCACCTCGTGAAAGAGGATGCGATGACGCATCCAATGACACGACCAAAGGGCTTGTCGGTCACTGTGAGATGCCTCACGCACTGCTCAAAGGGCATGGCGTCTCCCACGCGCTAACGCATGGTGAGCACGTGTCGATAACTTTATTAATTAAAAAATTAATGTTTCGAAACAAAAGGACAAAACTACCCTCCATGTTATGAGATTCACAATAAAACCTATTTGAAAAGACCAAAAGGCCCCAAGGTCCATGGTTATTTTCTTCTTGACTACAAGGAAAAAGTTAGCTTTTAACTGTTTTTATAAAAAAAAGACTACAATATCCTTTATTAACCCCTTTAACTTTTTTTAAAATCAAGGGTAATTAAGTATTTTACAGTTTAAAAATTATGAAAAAAGCATACACCCCCATGCAATCCTTAAATGACTAATGAGCTATGTAAAAATACCAAAAAGACGTGTTTTTTTTGGAAGGGCAAACATGTCATTTCATAATAGAGGTGAATAGGAAAAATGTGTTTATGGGTACAAGGAATTTATTTGCCTTCTATTATAGTTGTTTTTTGATAATTTGTAAAGAGAAAAAAAAAAGAAAGAAAAGGAGAAAAAAAAATACTAGAGGCATATTAAAAATTTGATTATGACATCATTGATACCATAAAAAAGATCTTGCTGAGAAGAATTCAATAATACTAAGAAAAGTCACCAACGATAACTCGAGTGGACTTTACTTGCCGTCAAAGAAAAGTAAATCATCTACCTTCATTAGGTAGCAAGAGTGGCATAATCAGATCATCATCAATGACCTTTTTAATGTTATTGCATTCGTCTTGTTGATATCTAGTTGATAGTGTCGTAATCGGAACTTCAGAGTGTTTCTAGAATCTATTTTTTATTTTTTCTCTTTTCTCTATCTTTTCCATTTCATATTTTTTTAAAAAAAAAATTTGCAGCTATTCTAATGTTATTTAAAATAGCGAAAAGTTACAAATATTATGTTTTCCACCAATAATATCTACAAACTATATTATTTTGCTAAAATTTGTAAAGTGCACTGTTCCGCAGATATTTCTCATTAACAGTGCAATTTGTTTTTTTTTTTTTAATTCAAATTATAACGCTGCAAGGTTTTAGCCGGCAGATAAGAAGGCAGCATCTTTGTTGTCATACAATTATCGGGCTTTGATTCATGTTAAAGTCCGCATCTTTGTTGTCACACAATTATTGCACTTGAATCGCGTGGATGGTTATAGACATTCTAAGGGAATTAAATAGATAAGACTGAGACTAGTGTTATTTACAAGGAGGATATTGGAGATTTACCTTCCCTCTGTTTTCAATGTTCTTTCTTTCTTCCTCCCTTCCTCCCTTTTCCTTTGTATGATCATGGCAACCTCTCTTTGATGCTGTGTTTGGAGAGAAGAAAATGGACTTAGATAACAGGACCACTCATGGGCTGCATCCTTTTAATGAGGAAGGAGACATTGAAAATGATGCCATGGAAATACTTTTCTGGACCCCTTTTGGTGAAAAGGAGGAATACAACATCCCAGATTGCCAGTGTTGGTGCCAGCATTTGTCGTATTGAAAGCCTTGAATACGAGTAAGAAACTCGCCTGTCTTTCTGCTGCGTTCTCGTTTTGTGTGGTTTGAAGCCATCCATTCACAGAAAGATATGATGTCTTGTTCTCTCTTGGAAATTGGAAATGTTTGAGACTATATATATATATATATATATATATATATTCTCACTTGTTCTGCTGTATAGCCTAATTTAGTCCTGCGTTCATTTGCCAACTTCATCTAGAAACTCGAGGAAATCAAGATCGTTCAATTTTATTTTATTTTTTGTTCAAGTGATGGATGTTCGGTCAATGTATGCTTGTGCATTGAGCAAAATAAACTCTTAAAAAAATTAACCTTCTTCTTTGTATCTTCAAAGGTGGAAACTATATAAATAACTTACAGCATTTGATTCATGAATTCTATCATAACCTGTAGAAATAATATCTGTAGAATCTTAGCTCATGAGTAAGCAGCAGTAAGCTCAGTCCATCACAATCTCATGAATGATTGCTGTTGACGTGTCGTGTTTCTCTTATCTTGGGGTGGTAGATACATCGGAGCTGAGAACCTGTTGCAATGACGAAAAGGGGAACATCTGATTTTAAAACATTTGCTTCTGCTAATTGGCAGTTTGTTAAAAATGGTCTCAAAATTTGCTCTTGCCAAGTTTCTGGGGGGCCAAGCCTTATTCTTTCAGTTTATTAGCCCGAGTGGGTCATTCGAGAAAAAACCCTTTGTAAGGTTCTAGTTTCATCACCATCATTTTCAGTCTTTCCTGTACTGAAAAAAAAGAAGCCAAAATACTAGCTTTCATGCATTTATCGACGAGAGAATCTTGAAATGCTTACTACTTATCTCTGGTAGTTCATTCTTTGTGTGCCCAACTGCATCCTCAAAAATGATGTGATCTTTTTTTTTGGATTTCTATTATAATGAGTTTTTAACCATTGGAAATGCATTTGAATCCTGACTTGGTTCGCTTGCCAATTCTATATGATAACTAGGACATGGTAATGGCTTCAGTGCAGATATTACAAGGCTTTTGCAGCATTTGCTGGTTGCAACATAGTCTTGGCAACTGCTGCTGCAGCTCTATGTGCTTTCATTGCTCCAGCAGCAGCAGGTCCTGGTATTCCTGAGGTGAAAGCCTATCTTAATGGCAATGATTGCTCATTTTATATCGGCTTCCAGAACCAGATCTATACAGCATGTTGCACAAGAATATAGCCATAGACGATTGAGGATGACCTAACCCGTTACTTTTTGATTGGGAGACCAAGCCCATCCGGGTCAATCCAATTGTATTTTATTTGAGTTATTTATTTAGGCTTTTTTATATTAGTGAGTTGAGCTTAGTAGCTAGTTGTTTTTAGAATTTATTGACTTTTGAAGATATTACGTTCAGTTTTTTGTTATTTGATAAAATAACAAACTATTTATCTATCTGAATTCTCTCTTCTTTCTAGCTATAACAACTTCTTTCTTTTCTATAAAAACTTGTTGTTTTCTCTGCTTTAATTCACTTTAGTTTATTGTTTCATATCAAATTTGATATCAAATCACGATCTTTTAATTGTTTTTATAATTAAGCGATTTAAAAGTTTGTTCAATTCCTCAATTTCAAATTAATAGAGATGATATACCCTAGACCTGTAGAGAGTTTTTATTAATAAATAAAAAAATGCAACATTATTATTTTTCAGCACAATTATATCCATACATGATACGTATACAATGACATTAGGGTCAAAAAAAATTTCTCATATTTTTATACAAATAATCATGTTATTTATTTTATCAAAATTTCAACAGAGTTTCTTCTATATCTGAACCATACCAAGTTATCGACCACTTTATACACAACACAACTAACTCCACCACTACATTAATCCAACCATCCTGGACCTTATCCCATATTTATTTCAATATTCCTTAACATTATCACACAAATTTATTTCCATAATATATATACACAATATGAATCATAAGTATTTCTTCAAAGTCATAAGACATACAATATGGAAAAAGAAAAAAATATAAAAAAACATGTAGTAAGTAAATTAGATGCATAATGCTAACATCCATAAGTTTACAAAAGATTTAATTATAGGATAAGTAAAAGATCCTATTAATTATACATAAAAATCATAAATATGAAATTATACCTTTTTATATAACAATTTAATCCTAATAGCTATATCAGTCTTGTTTTGCGGTGTATAATGGTCCTACACATATATATATCAAAAGAATAAATAATTTAATACTACAATTTATAATTCACTCCAACATACATAAACAATCCGAACAACTCAAAAATACCATTACTTATTATGTTATAACTGTCCAAGGTTTCTATTTAATTATAATATCAATTACCATACTATTTCACAACTTCAAGTCTCTTATTCACCATTACTCGCTCATGCATATTTCCATTAACAATAGAAACTATAAACATTGACTTTCATTCAAAAATAAAAACAACATAATATGAGTTTTCATTCAAAAATAAAAACAACAAACATTAACTTTTATTCAACAATGAAAGCAATATCACAGAGATTTCCATTCAACAATGAAAATCACAAGCAACGGCTTCCATTTAACAATGAAAGCAATGTAACATTGTCTAATGTTTATCAATGATAGCAAAATAATAGTGGTTTTCATTCAACAATAGAAATAACAAATAATGACTTTCATTTAACGATGAAAGAAACAAATCATTGGTTGTCGTTCATCAACAATAGTAATATAATCCTTGATTTTCTTCGCATAACCAATTTCCCAAACACAACCTTTGTCACTTTGACCTCATATATTTTTGTTTTCTTTTTTTCCACTTCATATACCATACACAATTTTGTTTAAAAAATTATCAAATATGTTGAAAACTCAAGAAATAAATTATATAATAAAAAAGATAAGGTGTATAAGTACCTACCTGCACCTACAACTGAGCATGCTCCTTCCACTGCAGAAGATACACTTGGCCGACCACCTCCACTTAAATCCTCACTATGTTTTCTTCTTAATAATACCAATTTCACATCTATAACACTTTTTTTCTACATGTTTTAGTATTTCTAACACTAATTTACAAAACCAACAAATTGTAAATCATGAACCCTAATTCACACAATTAAGAATTTCATCAAAATAAATTAAACTTCCTCGTAACTTGTTTAGATGAGCTTAGATCATCTTACCAAACAACATTTTGCTCTTTAAATGCTATCCAAGTGCAACTTTCCCAAGCTTTCCTCTTTTTTATTCAATTTTTTCACTTTCTTTCTCTAAAACCTTACTTTCTCTTCCTTAATCTCACTTAATCAATCCTAAAAAATGGTTTTCCTAAGAAATGATGTACAAATTGGCATGTTCTCATAAGGTTTCTCTCTTTTTCTCATAAATTTCTTTCTTCTTTTTCTTCCCTAAATGACCAACCACCATATATATATATATATATATATATATATATATATATATATATATATATATATATAACCAACAATTTATTTAGTTCCCACTATGTCCCTAATTTTATACCTTTTATGTTTCACAAGTAATATTTTCTAGATCTCTATGCCTGTTTATACCAAGATTAATGTTTGCTTTAGAGGTTTAGCATTGCATGCTCGTGATTTTTTTTGGTTTAGTTTGTTATTGGTTAATCTCTAAAATAAACAAAAAAGTAAATATTCACTTTATTTTTATATTCCATTTTACTTGCAAGAATTATTTGTGATCTCACCCATAATTCTAGGTTACTATTGCATGCATTTACATAGTGATCGTCTAGTATACATTTCTAAGTTCACATTTACCATGGATTTGACTTCTAGCAATGCCCTTAGGGACACTCAAAAGGAACTACAATTTATGTAAGTTGAAATGACCAATATGTCCAATCAAGTAAAAAATAACTGAAAAATTAAAAATACAGAAACTCAAATAAAAATAATCTTGCATTGTGTTTGGTTACCTGTTAAGTTTGGTATAAACAGGCGTGGGGATCTAGGAAATTATGACATTGTGTTTGGTTACCTGTTTGCCTTAGAGGTTTAGCATTGCATGCTTGTGATTTTCCTTGTCTAGTTTGTGATTGGTTAATCTCTAAAACAAACAAAAAAGTGAATATTCACTTTATTTTTGTATTGCATTTTACTTGCAAGAATCATTTGTGATCTCACCCATAATTCTAGGTTAGTATTGCAAGCATTTACATAGTGATCATCTAGTATCCATTCCTAAGTTCACATTTACCATGGATTTGACTTCTAGCAATGCCTTTAGAGACATTCAAAAGCAAATACAATTTATGCAAGTTGAAATGACCAATATGTCCAATCAAGTAAACAATCTTTCTAGGATAATGAAGTCCATAGAGACTTTACAAGTAAAGTAGTCTTGTGAGAGAAGATTATAATAATAACCAATGACACCATTAAAGGCTAGTTCACAGTAGAAATCATCAACATAACCAAAACCAGGGCTGCCATAACTATGATGACCCTGATGATAGTAAGCATCCCAATAATAACTATTAGAGGCCAACTCACTATAAAAATTGTAAACCTAATCGCAATTAAGATCATAATGACTATGATGACCCTTGAAGATCGAGTTATAGAACATATCAATGTAAAAGCCCTAACTTTTGAGGGTCATATTGATCCATGGATTTTCACTAGGTGGATTCGTGATATTGATCACTTCTTTAATTGATATAATTTGTTTTAAAAATAAAAGGTAAGGTTTGCGAAAATAAAATTTGGTGATACATCCTATTTATATTGGGATAATGTTGAAGAATCTTTGGCTTGGAAAGGCTAACCCCCTATTATTGATTGGGTCGAGATGAAACAAAAGTTACCAGAAAAATACTTACCTTGATCCTATAGAGGAAATATCTTAGACCAGTAGAATAGTCTAAAACAAGAAAATAAGTCTGCTAATAAACATATGGCACAATTCAACGAGTATAGAATAAGGTGTGCAGTTAGTGAGGATGAGGTAATGACTCCAAGTAGGTTTTGTAAGGGTTTGAATGATAATCTTAAAAGAGAGGTTGTACTTTAAAGTGTGTTTACCCTTGACGAAGTTTATACCCTAATGTAAAACTATGAGTTGGTCTTTAAAAGATAATGGATGAAATGTCTAGATCTCTATAGTGTCCCTATTAGATCCTAGTGTGGTAATAATAATTATTTACCTTATAAAGTCAATCCTACTATTACCTGGGTTCCTAAAAAGGATAAGGGTTAAGATATTTTCCATGAAGCACCTAAGATGAGTTCAAGAATTCAATGTTTTAAATATTAGGATTTTGATCATGTCTCCTCTAGTTGTCCCAATAAGACCTTATTTATCACTAATTCAGAGAATATTAGTAATAAGAGCAATTATGATGATGAGGTGTATTTTAAGGTCTAAATGAGGAGGATAAAGATGATTCTAATCTACTAGGTTATGTTTGATATATATCTGCTTAGATTGAGCAAAACCTTCTAAGATTGGAGATGACTAGACTAATTATAGTTAAATATGTCTTGACACAACCTAAAAGGGTTGAAGATTGGAGAAGAACTAATGTCTTCCACATTTAAATTAAATGTGGGGATAAAGGTTGCAAAGTCATCATAAATAGTGAGAGTTGTATCAATGTAATACATCAATAGCAATTAAGGAGAGATGTTTTTTCCTTATCAAGTTCTTAGACTATCAGGATGAAATTTGACATGATATGATTACCATAAATGTAGGACATATCACTATTTTTGGACGATCCAATTCTTGCTTATTCACTTTTCAAGGCAAGAAGATAAAACTCATTAGACTATTACTAAGGTTTAATGACAATAGCAAGAAGAAAAAAAGTGAAAGCAAATGGACTTATAATTATAAGTCCAAAAGAGGTTCATGAAAAATCTATTGTGTTTGCCTTAATTGCCAAGGAGATTGTAGGAGACTCTTTAGATGAAAAGCCTAAAAAGGTAAGTGCAATGTTGAAAGAGTTTTAGGATATATTTCCCTTTGAACTCTTTGATGTCTTGCCTCTTATACGTGACATTCAGCATGTCATAGACTTTGTTCATAGTGCTACATTGTCAAAATTGCCCTGCTACAAGATGAACCCCAGTGATATGTAAAGGCAAGTTAATGAGTTATTATAAAAGAGAACTTAAATCCTTATAATGTGTCTGCCCTAAGAAAGATGGTTCTTAGAGGATGTGTGTGAATAGTTGAGTCATCAATAGGATTACTATTAAGTATCGTTTTTCTATTTCTAGATTGGATGGCATATTAGATATAATGAAAGGAGCCTAATTTTTTTTAAGATGGATTTAAAAAATGGGTATCATTAGATTATGATCCATCCCAAAGATGAATAGAAAACCATATTTAAGACCAAAGATGGATTACATAGGTGGCTAGTCATGCTTTTTATCATTTCTAATGACCCATTACTTTTATAAGAGCGATGAAACATGTGCGCCTTTCATGGAAAAACTTTTGTGGTATACTTTGATGATATCCTTATTTACAACAAAACCAAAAGGCAACATTTAAATCACCTTATTCAAGTTTATACCACCCTAATGAAGGAAAGTTTGTTTACTAATGTGAAAAAGGGTTCCTTTTTTCATAAATCAAGTGATTTTATAAGGATTTATAGTATCATGTGAAGGAGTCTTTGTTGATCCTCAAAAGGTTTAAGCGATTGTAAATTGGCCTAAACCCAAGAATATTTATGATTGTAGGACTTCTTGATTGTAGGGTTGAAATTGAGAATTCTTATAACAAGGTTAAATCTTCCTTTCCTAATGGTAAGGCTGGAATTGAGAATTCTTGATAACAAGGTTAAAATTAAAGATTCTTAATGATAGGGTTCAATTTGAGATTCCTGATGATAGGGTTAGATATGAGATTTTTTATAACAGGGTTACATTTGAGATTTCCTTATTGTAGGGTTGTACTGGAGATTCATGATGATAAAGGTGAATTTGAGATTCCCAATGACATGATTGAAATTGAGATTCCTGATAATAGAGTTAAAAATAGAGATTCCTGAAGACAGAGCTAAAAAAAAATTGAGATTCCTTCATTGGAGGGTTGAACCGGAGATTTCTAATGACAGAATTGAATTGGAAATTCCTGATGACAAGGTTAAATTTGAGATTTCTTGATTGCAAGGTTGAACTGAAGATTCCTGATGATAGAGTTCAATTTAAGATTTTTGATGATAAGGTTAAATTTGAGAATTCCTGATAACAAGGTTAAAATTAAAGATTCCTGATGACAAGGCTAAATTTAGGATTCTTGATGATAGGGTTAAAATTGAATATTCCTTATGACAAGGTTAAATTTAAGATTTCTTGATTACAAGGTTGAATTTAAGATTCTTGAAGACAAGATTAAAATAGAGAATTCTGATGACAAGGTTAAATCTTTTTTTCCTAATAGTAGGGTTGGAATTAAGAATTCTTGATAACAAGGTTAAAATTGAGAATTTTTAATGACATGGTTGAATTTTCCTTTCCCAGTGGTAGGTGATAAAGTGGTGCTATAATTCAATTCTTCACATCTCTATAAAAACTACCTCATTTAAAGCTATTTAAGGCTACTTACCCCTAGGATCACAAATTTCATTCTAGGTTCATCAAACAATCAAGTAGTTAAAACTCAAGTATAGTAGAGAGAAGAAATTCTAGAACAATAAAATACAATTTTACTAAGGGACAAGTTAGGCAGAAGAAATATGCAGAAAAAAATAAAAAAAAAATCTTGAGTTGAAAGTGGGAGAATGGGTTTACTTGAACCTCCATCCATTTCAATAGTCCAGCATGTAAAGAAATGAAAGTCAAAAGTTAGTGTTCAAATACTATGAATTGTTTAAAATCACGAAGAGGATATGAAGGGTGGGTTACCATCTAAAATACCTGATGAGGCAAGGATTTATAACACTTTACATGTCTCTCTTTTCAAGAATCAGTAAGGACAAGGTTCTAAAACCAAGACTTCCCATTTTCAATTTAATAAAGAGGACCCAAATTGAACCCATGAAAAATTTAGATTGAGAAGCCAACCAATGAGAATAAAGGTTATAAAAGAGGTAATGGTCATGTGGCGTTAGTAAATGGAAGATGTTGAATGGGTTAAGGAATCATGGTTGAAAAACACCTATCCTTACCTTGAGGGATAAAGTTTTGAAGTAGGAAAGGGTTGTGGTAATCCTGGAGTAAGAGGAAGAAAGAAAACCCTAATTCTTCTCTTCTAAAAATGAAAGAGCTTACTTTACAGGTGAGGAGATTGAATTATGAGAGACGAAAGGCTAAAGAAAATAAAATACATGTCAACAAGAAGATATGAAATTAGTGAATGAATGATGAAGAATAGGTTTGGGAAAAGATAACTTACGTGGATGACTAAGATTGCTCCTTTCTTCACTAGCTAATGCATGTCCGAGGATAATTTTGCCTCCCAAAACGACGTAGTACAAGTTAGATGAAGGAATCAAGAGCAGATCAAGAAACGATCGTATTTTGAGGAGAAGAGCAAGTCAAAGTTCATAATAGTCTATAAATCATAACTAACGTTTACCAAATTTTAAATTAAAATTCAAATCCCTAACTTTGTAAATAAATAAGGGAGAAGGATTGTTACGGGGGAAATAATAAGGGAACCGACCTTGATGATGATATCCAGTGGTGACTACGGTGGGGATAGGGATTATAGTGCTAGAATTTATTGAGAGGTCGTTGATACCACACCAACAACACATTGATAGTATCTTCCTGAAATAAAGGAATTCATGCTTTCATTATATTTCTTGTTATCCTTATGTTACCATGCACATACATATATATAGAACAACTAGCCTTCTACAGGGTTCTGAGAACCTTTAGTATAATACCTGTGTATATACTAGCGTGCAATGTTTTATGGAAATTGAAACAGTGCATATGGGTTTTTAACGGCTACTATATTTTTGAATTCATAACAAGAGTTTGTTCTTCCTCTTCTTTCATTTCTTCTTCGGCTAGTAATAATTGCCCCCTTTAAACCAACCTTGTCCTCAAGGTTGAATAGTGGAAATCATAGCTTCAATTCCCCCATGTCTCCCCAGATGGCCTCAGTAGGGGCGAGTCCTTCCCAGAGTATTAACACTTGTGTTTTTACTTGATTCTATCGTTTAACCATTCATCTGTCTAAAACGGTTCTTGGTTGCAGGACAACTGTTTGCGGTATTTTAGGAGGAGCACCCTATACTATGTGATTACGCGTATGTTTTTTTAGCTGGGAGACGTGGAACACGGGGTGAATAAGAGTTGAAGCCAGCAGATTAAACCTATAGGCCACGCTTCCAATCTTGGCAATTACCTAGTAAGGCCCATAATACTTTGCTGCTAACTTTTGTGATAACCTGCGTGCCACTGACTGTTGCCTGTATGGTTGAAGCTTGAGGAATATGTAGTCATTAATTTCAAAACTGTGATCGCTCCTTTTCTTGTTAGCCACCATGGTTATCCTATTCTGAGCTGTTTGGAGATGCTCACAGACCCTTTTGATAATTTCTTCTTTAGCTAATAAATACTCATCGACTGATTCCACAACAGAGTCTTTAGGAAAGTAGGGAATGTGCAGGGGTGGAGGAACCCCATATAACATTTGATAAGGAGTCATCTTGGTAGCTGAGTGGTAGTTAGTATTGTACCACCATCCAGCTAAGGGTAGCCACTTTATCCACTGATTTGGGCATTCCTATGTCATACATTGTAGGTACTGTTCGATGTTTATGTTAACAACTTCTGTTTGGTCGTCCGTTTGTGGGTGGTAGGCTGAGGAGTAGTTTAGGTTGACCCCTTGGCTGGCAAATAATTCTTTCCAAAATCTGCTCAAGAAAACCGGATCCCTGTCACTGGTTATAGAAGCTAGTAACCCGTGTAACTTATAGACATTGTTCATGAATAGTTTGGCCACCCCTAAGGCAAAATAAGGGTGACTAAGGGCCATGCAGTGAGCGTATTTGCTAAAGAGATCCACAACGACCAAGATAACATCATTCCCTTCTGATTTTGGAAGTCCTTAAACAAAATCCATGTTGATATCGATGAAAGGGGCAGAAGGAATGGGTAACGACTGTAGAAGTACAGGGCTTGCCATATTCTCATGTTTATTCCTCTAACAAACATTACATTCCCTGACGAATTGTCTGATGTGTTTCTGCTGACCCTTCCAATAAAACAGTACTCCAATGGTTTTAGAAGTTATTGTCATGCCTAAATGCCCCCCCCTCAACTGAATGATGGAACATGGAGATGAGCTTGTCTCGCAGTTCAAGATCCTTGCCTACTACCACCTTTCATTTCCTATTAAGGTGATCATTCACCCAAGTGTAGTTGGGATGAGTATTGGTAGATTCTTACAGATGTTTGATGATCTCTTGAACTGCATCGTCTCCTTCGTAGGACTTTCTGATTTCTACAAGGAGGTCTGTCGAAATGGTCAAGGTATAGACTTCCTTGTTGGGAATCCTTGAAAGAGCATCTGCTGGCATGTTTTCTCTGCCTTGTTTGTATTATATATCATATTCATACCCTAATAACTTCAGCAACCATAAATGTTATGCAGGGGTGATTAACTTCTGTTGTAAGAGATACTTTAAGCTGATGTGATCTGTTCGTATGATAAAATGGTGTCCCCAAAGATAGTGTTTCCATTTTGTAACCGCTTAGAGAATAGCCAGCATTTCCCTCTCATATACTAACATGACCTGTTGTTTAGGTCCCAATGATTTGCTAATGAATGTGATGGGGTGTCCTTCTTGTATAAGGACTGCTCTCACGCCCATCATGGATGCATCAATTTCCACTATGAATGTTTTGTTGAAGTCTGGCAGAGCTAGTATTGGAGCATTGGTCATAACCTTTTTCAATCGATTAAATGCTTCAGTAGCAGCCTCGTTCCATCCCTTGGCCTTCTTTTTTAGCAATTGAGTTAGTGGTTTGCAAATGTTGTCATATCCTTTGACAAACCTTTTGTAGTAGCCAGTCAATCCCAGAAACCCTCGTAGTTGCTTCCACCTTGTGGGCATTGGCCAGTCTACAATGGCCTGTATCTTGTAAGGGTCTGTCGCCACTCCTTGCTCAGAAATTATGTGTCCCAAATACCCCACATGGTTTCTGTCAAATAAGCATTTGCTAGCTTTTACTACAAGATGATGTTCCCTTAATAAGTTGAGAACAGTAGCTAGATGCTCATAATGTTCTGTAAGTGTATGGCTGTAAACTAAAATGTCGTTGAAGAATATTAGGATAAATTTCCTCAGATGCTTCCTGAAAATCTCATTCATTAAACTCTGAAAGGTGGCTAGGGCATTGGTTAGCCCAAATGGCATAACCAAGAATTCATAGTGGCCACTGTGAGTTCTAAAAGCGGTTTTAAATTCTTCTCCTCTCGCCATGTGAATCTGATGATAGCCTGACTGCTAGTCTATCTTGGAGAAGATAGTGGCTCCCACTAATTCTTCCAAAAACTCCTCAATCATGGGAATAGGATACTTATCCTTTATGGTGAGTTTATTCAAAACTTTGTAGTCTATACAAAGTCGCTATGTAGAGTCTTTTTTCTTGACAAGAATTACTGGTGAAGCAAACAGGTTATTGCTGGTTCTTATGATTTTAGCCCTCAGCATCTCTTTCACCATTTCTTCCAATGTATCCTTTTGAAGGTCAGAGTATCTGTAGGGTCGTAGATTAACCGAATCTCCCTCTTCTTTCAGAGGAATCCTGTGATCATGGGGTCTAAAAGAGGGCAACCCTTTAGGTTCCTGAAACAAGTCAATATAACCTGCCAAAAGGTTCTGCAGTTGTTTTGCTTGATTACCTGTAGGGTGAATAGAGGGAGTAGTAGACTCGGGAATTATCCTTGCCTCCTCCTCTTCTATCATCTGTTTGTTACATAAATGATACCCCTCCAACTGACCGTGGCTCCCTGCTAGAGAGTTAAAATGCTCCAGTTCAATATATTGTAGCTTCGGTGGGTTTTCCCCCTTAAACAATACCTTTTTCCTTACTAGTCAAATGACATCCATAAATGTTTGTAGTTGCACAATATGTCACCCAACAGGGATAGCCATTGTATACCCAACACCATTTCACAATTACTTAGGTCTATGATGAACACATCAACCACAAAACTTATCCCCTGCATCATCCACCTGAGACCATTGCATTGAGATTTGCATACCATTCTTTCACCATTAGCTATTTGCACCGTCATTGGTTTAATGGCAGTCAATTGGAGCTGGAGTTTGAGTGTCATCTCAGCGTTGCGGAAGTTGTGTGTACTTCTTGAGTCTATCATAATACTCACAGTCATTCTGTCTAATCTACCAGTAGCTTTCATTGTGTTTAGCCTCATCGTATCTTCCAATGCGTCCAAGGATATGTGAGGTGAGAGCTCCCTTATCTGGAATTCATCTCCAGTAGGCTCTTTAGTAGTGAAATCTTCCTCTTCTTCTGTTATACTTAGGGAATACAACCATTTATTTCTACATCTATGGCCAGGAATGAACTTATCATCACACCAGAAACATAACCCCTTAAGTTGTCTTTCCTCGAATTCTTGATTTTTTAGAGATTTGGTTGGTTTACTAGGGTTCCTGTAAGTGGTATTAGAAGGATTATTGTGCCAGTGAGCTAGATTTGGTTTGGCTGTGGTATTATGAGTGGTCATTGGAGTCTGTGTGAAGTTTGGGGGTGTAGGAAGGTGAATCTGTGGTTGAGTGGGCATAATAGGTGGGGAGTAACGTTTAGGGGAGCTGGAAAATTTCTTGTAGGATAGTGTGTTGGCTTGTAACCTGGCTAAATTATAAGCATGCTTAAGAGTCTTGGGTTTAAACATTTTTACCGTGTTTTTTATCTCTAATTCCAGCCCTCCTAGGAATATGACCAACGATTGTTTTTCATTGATTTCTACCTTGTTCCACAGAATATCAAAATCTTGGATGTACTCTTCCAGATTTCCTCGTTTAAGCTCCATTAATTCCTCCAGGGGATCTTGTTGCCCTCTAAATCGATAGCATATAGCTTCCACATACTCCTCCCAAGTGGCTCCTTGGTTTCCTACACCCCTTAAGAAATTTTGGTGTCAGTACAGTGCAACTCCTTCTAAGTAATAAGAAGTTATTCTCAGCTTGTCAGAGTTGTCAATTTCTTTGATCTCGAAATACTAGGCATATTTGTATAGCCAGCGGTGTACATCTTCTCCATTGAAGGTTGGGAAGAAATGTTTTGGTTTGTGTACCTTGTATGAAGGAATTCTCTCTTCTTGAGAGCTTCTGTGCCTGGAATCATATCCTTCCATGCCAGATACCTGCTTGTCTCTACCTTGACTAGGGCTACTCGTGTTTGGTGAGAGCTTGTGCATAGGCAGTTCTAGCTGTTAGGCCATAGTACCTATAATGCTCTATATGTCTCTGATCTGAGCCCCTTGATTAGCTATGGTCTGGTCTAGTTTGACATTTTGCCCCTTAAGTAAGTCAGCCATCAGCTCATACTTAAGGTTGTGGTCCTGTGACACTGCTGCAATGGAGTCTTCAATACGTTTGAGGTCGGCTGCTCTGGTGTCTGGTGGCATGGTGATAGTCCATGGATTGCAAGCTCTGACACCAATTATTACGGGGGAAATAATAAGGGAACCGACCTAGATGATGATATCCAGTGGTGACTACGGTAGGGATAAGGATTATAATGCTAGAATTTACTGAGAGGTTGTTGATACCACACCAACAACACACTAATAGTATTTTCCTGAAATAAAGGAATTCATGCTTTCATTATATTTCTTGTTATCCTTCTGTTACCATGCACGTACAAATGTATAGAAAAACCAGCCTTCTACAGGGTTTTGAGAACCTTCAGCATGATAGTTGTGTATATATTTACGTGCAGTGTTTTATGGAAATTGAAACGATACGTATGGGTTTATAACGGCTACTATATTTTTGAATTCATAACAAGAGTTTGTTCTTC